>NW_027443980.1:0-31333 GCF_048569485.1 Anomaloglossus baeobatrachus | reverse complement strand
GACCTCCATGGAGGCAATCACCGATTGGAGGGACTCCATGCGAAATCTTCGGGTTCTGACGTACCTGTTGAGGATCTTGAGGTCGAGAACAGGGCGCACAGTGCCATCCTTCTTGGGGACAACGAAGAGGTTGGCGTAGACTCCCCTGAACCGTTCCGAATCTGGAACCGGAATCACGACCCCTGAGCGGTGCAGAGATTCGATGGCGTGAAAAAAGGGACGAGCTCGCGCGTCCGACTCAGGAGGATGGGAAAGGAAAAAGCAACTTGGAAGAATTGACGTAAATTCTATCTTGTAATCCGAGACTAGGATTTCTCTGACCCAAGCGTCTGTGATCAAGGGGAACCAGACGCGTTGGAAAAGAGAAATGCGCCCCCCCACCTGGTCTGCGCTGACGCGTGAAGACCACGAGTCATTTGGAGGAGTATCGCTGAGATCTAGATGCTGGTTTGGCAGGCTGGCGTGGTCTGGAACGCCAGGAGGGATTTGTTTTGAAAGACGGGTTCTTCCTGCTTCTCTGCGGGGATCTGTTCCTCCTAGGCTGTGTCGGGGAACTGAAGCTGCGAAAAGGGCGAAAACCTGAGGTCGGCTGGCGGCGCGGGATACGCCTTGGTCTCAGTTGGGGAAGGGAGGTGCTCTTTCCTCCCGTAGCCTCGGCGATAATCTGATCGAGCCTGTCCCCAAACAGTCAGCCTCCTGCAAATGGGAGGGTGGTAAGGGATTTCTTTGAAGCCGCGTCTGCATTCCAGGCTCTGAGACAGACCGCCCGGCGGATTGCCACCGTGTTGCTGGCCGCTTGTGCTGCGCAATTGGCTGTAGACAGAGATGCGTTAATGATGTACTCACCCGCCAGGGCAATCTGTGCCGCCATGTTGACGAGCTCGGGATCGCCAGATTGCGAGCGAAGCCCTCTACGGAGGGTGTTGGCCCAGGTCACCATGGCCTTAGCTACCCAGACGGCGGCGAAGGCCGGAGACAGGGCCGCGCCTGCCGCCTCAAAAGCAGAGCGGGCGAATGATCTCGATGTTCCGGTCCGTGGCATCACGGAGCGATGTTCCCTGCGGCAGAGATAGAACTGTATGCGAGGCCAGGCGGGAGACCGGAAGGTCGACCACCGGTGAGCACGCCCATTCCTTCCTGAGATCCTCGGGGAAGGGATAGTGTAAATCAATCGACTTACCGTTGTTGCACGTCCTGTCCGGTTGCTGTCTGTGTTTGCGTAAGATCTCAGCGAACTCCGGATGATCGCAGAAATACCTGTGAACACGTTTAAGTCGTTTGAAAGATACCTGTGAGCTCTGGACGGTTGCAGAGTCCGGCTGTAGCTTCAGCGTCGTATTCACCGCATCGACCAGGCTGTCCACCATACGCCTGACATCGGCTGCCTGATCCGAGTCCAGAAGGGAGGATGCATCCGACTCTTCCCATGAATCATCAGACGGTCTCGGAGACGAGTGGCACTCGGGCCTTGGAGGGGAGAGGGACCTCTGGGAGGAATTGGAAGACGAGACCGTGCGGGTCCGCTTCCTCACTCCAGTAGTCGGGTCTGGGTCAGACCGACTGTCGTCCTGCGATGGCTGGACCTGCGGGGCCTGGCTGAGCGTAGGGAGCGACTGCAAAGCCTGCGCGATGGTCAGAGACACCCTTGACAGGGAATCCACCGACTGGGAGAGAGAAGTCAGCCACTCCGGGGGAGGGAGTGCATTGGGGCTCGGTGCATCCTGTACTGCTGCAGTAGCGAGTGGGATGGGGGTGCCGGCGGCGTCTGGGACAATCTGCGTGGGCTGTGGGTCAGGGACGCAAGCTGCGCAGAGGGGGGTAGCCTGGCCTTGGGAGAATTTTTCGTTGCAGGACGAGCACGCAAAATGCATTATGAAGGGGACCTGTTTGGATCGAGAAGGCTTAGAGTTAGGCACGGCTGCTCAGGAGGCTCCTACTAGAGACACTAGGGAGGAGACAGGAGATAGCAAGGAAAAAGTGAGGAGAAAAAAGTGTAAGAAAAGTTGCTGGTCCTAATCAGAAACAGCACTCACCCAGGCCTGTGTCCTCCCCGGGTCAGCAGGAGGCTCAGAGTAGCTGGGGGCAGCAACCGGAAAATAGATGCTGCTGCTCAGTGGCCTGCCTGAGCTGAGGTGGGCCGTTTGCAAGAAAACGCGGGCTTTTGCCTCTTTTTTTTTTTTTTTACTGAGGGGGCGTGCTAGGGGTGAGCTCTCGCTGTCGCTGGGCAGAAAAGGCGGGGGGGCGGGCCAGGAAAGACGCGCGCGCGCGCAAACGGGGGGTGGAGCGTTCTGGCCCAAGGTAGGCCCGAAGTCGGGGACTAAATTAGTGAGCGGCGGCCACCGGGAGCGCAGCGCTGCGCGGGGAGCAGATCTTACCCGTGTCCCTGCGCGGTGTCCAGATCTACGAGTCCCATCCTGGCTGCTGCGGCTCCCGGTGAGTGCAGGCTGCTGCTGGCAAGTGCCAGGGGAGGGCTGCTGGGGGGCTGTGGAGTAGACTGTAGAGTGCTCCTGCGCTGCAGTGTGTGATCCTTTGCCTGGGCCCAGTGAAACAGGGGAGAACGCTGGGGGAGGCCTGGTGCTGTGAGCGCTCCTGCGCTTGCGATGCTTCCTCGCCGTCTCCACCCAAAACACCCCTTGGGACGGTACCATAGGGGTCGACGGGGAGTGAGCCCATAAACAATAAACGTGTGGGACCCCAAGCAGCCCCTGGAGTGGTACCATGGGGCCGGAGGGGGATAGGGGCTGGCGTCTCGAGCCTCAAGGAACCCTGGGAACGATACCCTGTAGGGAAAAAGCAGGCGAGGATACTCTCTGATGCAGGGCCTTTAACCCTTCAGAAGAGATAAAAAAACGTAAAAAAGAGGAGAATGCTGAGCGGCGCCGTATAGGATGAAAAAAAAACGGAAAAAAGGAATAACCTAGGCTGAGGTTGGCCCACAGAGATATGGGCCCACATCAGCCTCCTACGACACTAAGCAAAAAACTGGCATAGTTCCGCCTCCGGCTCGGGGTGTACACTGCCAGGGAGGAGCTAACTCTTTTTATGTTCACTTAGTGTCAGCCTCCTAGTCACAGCAGCATACACCCATGGTCCTGTGTCACCCAATGAAAGCGATAGAGAAAGGGTTTTTTTTTTAATTTTTAAGTAGTTTTAAAAAACTAATGTAAAGTTATTTTTTTTCATGGTTTATATTTTTTTTGGCCCCATAGGGGATTTTAAGCTATAACAGTGTGATTGCTTGCTCTATATGCTGAAATGAAAGTATTGCAGTATACAGAAATATCATGGTCTCCAATAAAGCCCATCCTAAGGCTGGCTACTGGCTGCCAAGGCAACAAATTGGAAACCCCATAATCATGCCGACGAGGATAGGGTGTTTTGAGCAGCTGATTGTCAATCCTTTAGCGGCATTTAAGGTGCACAATGGCATTTAAGGGTTTACACAGCAGTGACTGCTGCTGTTAAGAGGCAGATGCCGGCTGCCTGCGCCTGCTCCATACAACTGGAGCGTGATGTACTTATTACTGATAATCTGATGTATTGATATGGCAGTCATTAAACGTTATATGATGGAAACAAGGAGTTCCATGATATTCACAACCTGTATCATACAGCAGAACCATTCATTTATTAAAGTCTTTACCTTCAGTTGCATAAAACGCGGCACCAGACTTTCCTCCTCGAGCTTGCCATGGCACACAATGAGCTAGGGAGCGGATGAAATCTTCTTCACTACTTCCTAAAATTACTTTGCGCATTCTGTGAAACTCTTCAGCATAATAAATTCGGCAGTAAAACTTTGCATTGGCGTCTGAAAACTCTGTACAAGAAGAAATGATAGACAATGGACCAAAGCATTAATGAAACAAAAATGCAACTTAAGGCTGCTTTACACGCTAGCGATAGCACCCGCCCCGTCGTTTGTGCATCAAGGGCAAATTGCTGCCCGTGGCGAACAATATCGCCGGTACGTGTCACATAAACTTACCTTCCTAACGACGGCGCTGTGGCCGGCAAACAACCTCTTTTTTAAAGGGGCAATTTGTGCGGCGTCACAGCGACGTCACACAGCAGGCCACCAATAGAAGCGGAGGGGCGGTGAGCAGCCGCATGAACGTCACTCCGACCTCGTTGCCGGAGGACGCAGGAACGTTGTAGTCTGTCGTTCCCGGGGTGTCACACGTAGCGATGTGTGCTGCCTCAGGAACGACGAACAACCTGCGTCCCAAACGATCAACGATATTTTGAAAATGAACGACGTGTCAACAATCAATGATTTGGTATTTGGGATCGTTAGCGGTAGCTCATGTCACATGCAACGACGTCGCTAACTTGGCCGGATGTGCGTCACGAATTCCGTGACCCCAGCGATATCTCGTTAGCGATGTCGTTGCGTTTAACGGGGCCTTTACTTATAAAGTGCACCCCAGGTTGACATGGCAAAAAAATAGTAAAAGAATATTTCATAATTAAATCTTCCCTGTCTGTGTAAAGAAGTGGAGGGTTCAATATCACCTATTTTAATACATTAGGTAGAAGAGTGCAGGGAAGTATTAGCTCTCATTAGTGATTATCTATGGCATGAGTATTAATTATACACAGCACTGCTACATGCACGCACACACCTCTGCTCCACAGTGTATGCACACTACCACATTTTGAAGTTCCTTCCAGGCATATGAATGATGTTATGACCTGAATGGTCCTTCAACTAATGAGGAGTTGATGCTGAGGTCCTGGAGACTTTCACTTGTGCACTGCACCAATCAGAAGAGCGTGAACTTTGCCGCTGTAAACTGATTGTGGTGATCAGGAAGAATACAGTGTCAATTTCTCCTCAATTATAAGAAACTGCCCTTAGACTATAGGATACACAACATTTTTTGTAGTTACTAAAAAGTATGCATTTTGTTAATAAAAAAAAAAAAAAGAGATAGACAGAAAGAGAATGAACAAAAAAAGAGAAATCTAAAATCAAATCAACATTTGGTGTGACCATTCTTTCACTTGAAGACAGCATCATTTTTGTATGTTTTGGTTCATTTTCCTGCTGCAGAAAAAAAAACGTGGGTGAATCAGATGCCTTCCTAATGTTATTATATGGATAAATATATCAAAACAATAGAAAGTCCAGCTTACCGCAACATTTCTGATGCTGCAGTCCAGAGCAAGGGAACGTATCTGCCAGATGTGTGGTATGAAAGAATGAGGATAGCGTCCAGCTTCACGGGTGCAGTCTTCTTTATTCAGTAGAATATTTAAATCACATTAAGCCATTGCTAAAATATTGGAGGAATTCTTCAAAGATTAAGGATATTTCCACTATTTTAACAATGGTTTTGATGTGATTTGAATATTTTACCAAATAACGAAGACTGCACCCGTAAAGCTGGACACACTCTTCAATGCTGTATTTCCCAGAAATAAGGACACCAAGAAATGGGAAATATCGAGAACCACAGACTCAGTTGTTCACCAAGGAAACTTAGTGCAGAAGATGATATACAAAGCATATTTACTTTTCTTGAAAATTAAGAGACGTTCAGCAGTGCCATCAGCTCACAATTAGCAGCAACTAGTGGGACACCGCTGCACCGATCTACTGTTCAGAAAGGCCTGGCCTGATGAGGTCTGGAGAGTGGTAATGAGATACTGCAGCCAACAGTGAAACATGGAGGAGGTTCCATGCAAATTTAGGGCTGTACTTCAGTAAATGGAGCTGGCGATTTGGTTAGGAATAGTGATGGGCGCACCCGCAGATACTTGGGATTTGCAGGTTCAACCGGGTTTTAAAAAAAAACAAAAAAAAACACCCAAGTCCAGCCCGGAAATAAGTCTAATGTGGAACAGCATTTGGAGCTTTAAAATGGTGGTAAAAGGGATAGGGGGATTAGAGCAAGCATATTATACTTGTAAGTCACTCGACCAGCTGTAACACTACTTCTGGGGCTGCTCATTACCCTCATGCATATTCAGTGCTTCCACCACTCACCAGAAGTCCTGGCATCTGATTGGTTGCAGTCAGGCTGTGGCCCCACCCTTTGTGACAGCATGCCTGACTGCTTGGAATAGCACACAGTGTGCCAATAGTGGTGTAAAAAATAAATTAAAAAAATGGCGTAGGGTCCCCCTATATTATGATACTCAGCACAGATAAAACATACAGCTACAGGCTTAGCTTGGCAGTGTATCACAATAAAAGGGACTTCATGAGTTTTTTTTGCTTTTTCTTAAATTATTTGAATAATTTTTAAAAATTGGCATTTGCCTCTCATACCTCCCCCCCGAATTCTCATACCCAGCCATGATAAAACCGACAGCTGGTATTCTCAGGTTGGGGAGACCTATGGTTATTGGGTCACCCAGCCTACAAAATAGCAGCCTGCAGTGACCCAGGATTGTTGCTTCCACTAGATGCGACAATCTCAGAACTTTACCAAACTCATCCTGAATTCCCTAGTGCAGTGGCAATCAGTGTAGTAAAGGGTTAGTGAATGCTTCTAGCTGCCACTGAGACCTAGATTAGCAATGGGAGGAGTCTGAGACCCCCCATCACTAATCTGTAAGTGAAAAGAAATAAAACACAAAACACAGAAAAAAATCCTTTATTTGAAATAAAATACAAAACAAACACCCTCTTTCCCCTCTTTAATTAATCCCCAAAACACCCAGTTCTGATGTAATTCACACAAAGTCCCACAACGATTCCAGCTCTGCTACATTATATTACAGTGCGTGGGCAGAGAACATGTCCGCAGGCTGTGGGCTTCAGTCAGAGAATAACTGAGCTGCAGTTATGAACGGTGACGTTATTTGAGTTTAGAGAGTTGGAAGTTTCCACGGTACTCCACCTGTGACCGAAGGTAACCTGACCTCAGGTGACTTCGTTAAACTCTGTGACCTCATCTCTGGTGAGGTCACTGAGTTCACACAACTGCATCTCCTAGCAGAAAACCACGTGTTTTTTTGCCAAGAGATGCAGATTTTACACCATATTCCTGTACCAAATCTGCATCTCCTGGGAAAAAAAAATTGCATCAAAACCGCATGCGTTGTGCTGAAGGCCTGATCTCAACATTATTTAGCCTGTCTGGAAACATGAGGAGACAAAGATTTGTGCAAGTTTACATCCACAGAAGATCTGATGTTAGTTCTCCAAATGTTTGGAAGAACCTTCCCGTTTACTTCCTTCAAAAATTGTGTGCGTGTTCACAAAGAATAATTGATGCTTTGATGCTGTTTTAAAGGCAGATTGCTCACACAAAATATTGATTTGATTTGGATTCTTTGTTCATTCAAATTTGCCAAGTAGATCATAAGGAAGACAGTAAATATACAGCAATTTACAGAAGTGTTTTATCTTGATAATGACCAAGCTTGGTTTTATTAATATCAAGGGTTTTTGCTTAGATTCCAAGAGGACAATATCTCAGATTGCGGAGAAATTGTTCATCTAATATTGTCTTCCATAATCAAGCAAGAGACCTACGCAAAAGGTTCTCAGAAAGAGGTATCAAAATAAGAGTGTGACTGCATACGGCTTTTTTGTTTTCTTTTTAAAAAAAAGACGATGTAACCATCGTCCTCTGATGACACACGGAATCATTTGCAGTAATAGAAACAGGGAGACATGAGCCACACAGCTTATTTCACTGAAACGAAACGTCATCTGGGGCGGTGATAGAAGCAGGGTGAGTGATAAAAGCAGGGTGAGTGACAACAGCAAACCCCCCTCCCGATGACTATCCATTTTTAGGCAGTGACATCAGCTGCATTGCTGATGTTACTCACTCTGCTTCTATTGCCCCCTAAAAAACACCAAAACTCAGCCTTGGTTAGAGAATAAAGGGGTGAACAGCCATAACGTGGTCCCTCAGCATAAGGAAATATACCACTATTCATATAAGTATATGGATATACTGATCCAAAGTAGAACATAAACAACCAATTCACAAAAAAAAGATCAGAGATACATTGTAAAATCAATAATCTTTATTTAAATACATACAAAGAAGAAAAATGGAGTGCAGTAACAGAGAAAGTACACAAGGTGGCATACCAAAACAGCAGATGTATGCAAGTGCCAACTACTAATTAAAAAGCCAATGGTACAGGTCCAATCACAGGTTCTATATTACACACAGTGTGATTACACTTAATAAAGGATCTCTGTGATATAAATAGAGAGGCTATAGCATAAAAATAAATTATATAAACGGCAATTATACACTGCTAGAATGGCACAAAGTCCCATCCAATGCACGTTTCAGCAACAGCCTTCGTCAGGGGGGCGTCATTTATTTTTATGCTATAGCCTCTCTATTTATATCACAGGGATCCTTTATTAAGTATAATCACACTGTGTGTACTATAGAACCTGTGATTGGACGTTTACCATTGGCTTTTTAATTAGTAGTTGGCCCTCACATATATCTGCTGTTTTGGTATGCCACATTGTGTACCTTCTCTGTTACTGCACCTTATTTTTCTTCTTTTTATGTATTTAAATAAAGATTATTGATTTTACAATGTATCTCTGATCCTTTTTTTGTGAATTGGTTGTTTCTATTTCCCCCTGATGCCACCTTGTTTCCATTAAAGAAGCTGTGTGGCGAGAGTAACAGGAGCTACGTCACTGTGATCAATTCGCTCTACTTCTAGCACTTCCATTGATTCTGGACATCATTAGGGGATGTTGATGACAGAAGCTGTGGTACGTGACAGTAGTGCAGTCTCCTGATAACGTCCAGTTTCATGGGTGGTGAGAGAAAATACTGGGAAGTGACTGCAGGGCCATTCATTCTATTGATGTCATCCTATTAAGACTCCCCTCATCCCCTCAAACGAAACATCCCAGGAAGTAAAGAAAAAAAAACAAAGGGATCAGCTTTTTAGAGAGAATGGTAGGGAATTTTATAATAAAGCAAATTGCAAAAATGGTTAGGGCTTCAAACCAGATCTGTAGGGCATTTTATGTATCAGAGAACCCTTTTAACATGTTTGCAGCAATAGTTGTCATCAGAGAAGCGTACCAGTCATGCATACTGGACAGGTTCTGTGCATAGCAGAGGTGTGTGACAGCGGCCCGCTAATACACATGCACTAGCCTAGTCTATAACATAGAGTAAAGTACTGCATGCTTGAAAATTGTGTCACACAGACTTTATTAAACTTTATTGCGGTGTGGAAGGGCCCCTACAAATTCCCGGTACTGAGGCCCTCAGCAGTCTGTGACCGACCCTGGCCTAAAACACACATTAAACAGTCTGAACTATCATGTAACAACAATCTACAAAGGGGAAGGCAGCAGATAGTCAGTAGATCCTTACCCATGTACCCAGTACACTGGCACTTGTTTTCTTAAGGAGAAAACAACTTTCGGTGGTGTCACATACAGGTTCCCAGAACCTGTCACTGTAGTAATTAATGAAGGTTGGCGATCCTTGCCGGCTGAAAATGCTTTAAAGCTAAAAGATGCTTACCCGCTTTTCTTGTTGTATGGTATATAATTGGTCACAAGCCTCCAGCACTGCAGAATATGTTTGCACATTATAAATAATTGACAATATGTCCTAACTGCATGAACACTACCTGAAGAAGTGTCTCTTATCTGCACATCAATTTCGTATACTTAGCAGCCTTTTTTAAATCTTCCGAGTGACAGAAAATGCCACAGCATGACTCGAGAATTGTCACATTGGCCTCCCTTAAAATTGCAAAATTGTAGGCAACATAGGGAAAATCCAATACAGATCAGACAACATATAACATGAGTGCTGCTGTAATTAACGCTGCTCTATAGGAGCAGAGTTCTACCGCACAATGCAGCAGTAGGCAAAACGGAATTCATTTTATATCAATCATCTCCCAGCAGGTATGCTGCACGCCGTCCTCCCCTGCTTCTGGCCAACACACACACACATCAGACCGCGCGCACACACACATCAGACCGTGCACACACACACATCAAACCGCACACACACACACACACACACACATCAGACCGCACACAAACACACACATCAGACCGCACACACACACATCAGACCGCACACACACACATCAGACCGCACACACACACATCAGACCGCACACACACATCAGACCGCACACACACATCAGACCGCACACACACACACACACACATCAGACCGCACACACACACACACACACACACACACATCAGACCGCACACACACACACACACACATCAGACCGCACACACACACACATATCAGGCCGCTGTGAGACTGTGACCGGGGTTATCTATGACGGCCGGTATGTCTCGCCCCGGTTGTGCTCACTCCATGATAGAAAGTAAATCCACTCTAGGGTTAATGCTGTTTCCCTACAGGCTGAAGGAAGGGTTAAATGGAAACAGGAACAAGGGCAGGTGTGCCGGGTGTGAGGGAGTGAACAGAACTCCCTGAGTTCTCTGCTGGAGAGGCACATTTATATTGTTGTGGACTTTTGTTTGGACATTAAACCGTGTGCTGTGAACCTTAATGCCTGGATCCCGTGTCTTCTGCTGCGCAGCCGACCACGCTACCTCACACCGCACACACACACGCACATCAGACCGCACACGCACATCAGACCGCACACACACATCAGACCGCACACACACATCAGACCGCACACACACATCAGACCGCACACACACATCAGACCGCACATACACACATCAGACCGCACATACACACATCAGACCGCACATACACACATCAGACCGCACATACACACATCAGACCGCACATACACACATCAGACCGCACATACACACATCAGACCGCACATACACACATCAGACCGCACATACACACACACACACACCACACGCACACACACATACACACACATCAGACCGCACACACACACCACACCGCGCACATACACACATCAGACCGCACATACACACATCAGACCGCACATACACACATCAGACCGCACATACACACATCAGACCGCACACACACACATCAGACCGCGCACACACACACACACATCAGCCCACGCGCGCACACACATCAGCCCGCGCGCGCACACACATCAGCCCGCGCGCGCACACACATCAGCCCGCGCGCGCACACACATCAGCCCGCGCGCGCACACACATCAGCCCGCGCGCGCACACACATCAGCCCGCGCGCGCACACACATCAGACCGCGCGCGCACACACATCAGCCCGCGCGCGCACACACATCAGCCCGCGCGCGCACACACATCAGACCGCGCGCGCACACACATCAGACCGCGCGCGCACACACATCAGACCGCGCGCGCACACACATCAGACCGCGCGCGCACACACATCAGACCGCGCGCGCACACACATCAGACCGCGCGCGCACACACATCAGACCGCGCGCGCACACACATCAGACCGCGCGCGCACACACATCAGACCGCGCGCGCACACACATCAGACCGCGCGCGCACACACATCAGACCGCGCGCACACACATCAGACCGCGCGCACACACATCAGACCGCGCGCACACACATCAGACCGCGCACACACACATCAGACCGCACACACACATCAGACCGCACACACACATCAGACCGCACATACACACATCAAACCGCACATACACACATCAAACCGCACACACACATCAGACCGCACATACACACACACACACACACCACACGCACACACACACACACATCAGACCGCACACACACACACCACACCGCGCACATACACATCAGACCGCACATACACACATCAGACCGCACACACACACATCAGACCACACACACACACACATACACACCAGACCGCACACACACACACACACACACACATCAGACCGCGCACACACACACACATCAGCCCACACACACACACATCAGCCCACACGCACACACACATCAGACCGCGCGCACACACACATCAGACCGCGCGCACACACACATCAGACCGCACATACACACACACACACACACACACACCACACGCACGCACACGCTCATCAGACCGCACACGCACATCAGACCGCACACGCACATCAGACCGCACACGCACATCAGACCGCACACGCACATCAGACCGCACACGCACATCAGACCGCACACGCACATCAGACCGCACACGCACATCAGACCGCACACGCACATCAGACCGCACACGCACATCAGACCGCACACGCACATCAGACCGCACACGCACATCAGACCGCACACACACATCAGACCGCACACACACATCAGACCGCACACACACATCAGACCGCACACACACATCAGACCGCACACACACATCAGACCGCACACACACATCAGACCGCACACACACATCAGACCGCACACACACATCAGACCGCACATACACACATCAAACCGCACACACACATCAGACCGCACATACACACACACACACACCACACGCACACACACACACACACATACACACACATCAGACCGCACACACACACACACCGCGCACATACACATCAGACCGCACATACACACATCAGACCGCACACACACACATCAGACCACACACACACACATACACACCAGACCGCACACACACACACACACACACACATCAGACCGCGCACACACACACACATCAGCCCACACGCACACACACATCAGACCGCACGCACACACACATCAGACCGCGCGCACACACACATCAGACCGCACATACACACATCAGACCACACACACACACACACACCACATGCACGCACACGCTCATCAGACCGCACACGCACATCAGACCGCACACGCACATCAGACCGCACACGCACATCAGACCGCACACGCACATCAGACCGCACACGCACATCAGACCGCACACGCACATCAGACCGCACACGCACATCAGACCGCACACGCACATCAGACCGCACACGCACATCAGACCGCACACACACATCAGACCGCACACACACATCAGACCGCACACACACATCAGACCGCACACACACATCAGACCGCACACACACATCAGACCGCACACACACATCAGACCGCACATACACACATCAAACCGCACATACACACATCAAACCGCACATACACACATCAAACCGCACATACACACATCAAACCGCACACACATCAGACCGCACATACACACATCAAACCGCACATACACACATCAAACCGCACATACACACATCAAACCGCACATACACACATCAGACCGCACATACACACATCAGACCGCACATACACACACACACACACCACACGCACACACACACACACATACACACACATCAGACCGCACACACACACCACACCGCGCACATACACATCAGACCGCACATACACACATCAGACCACACACACACACACCAGACCGCGCACACACACACACACATCAGACCGCGCACACACACACACATCAGCCCACACGCACACACACATCAGACCGCGCGCGCACACACACATCAAACCGCACATACACACATCAGACCGCACATACACACATCAGACCACACACACACACACACCAGACCGCGCACACACACACACACATCAGACCGCGCACACACACACATCAGCCCACACGCACACACACATCAGACCGCGCGCACACACACATCAGACCGCGCGCACACACACATCAGACCGCACATACACACATCAGACCACACACACACACACATACACACACATCAGACCGCGCACAAACACACACATCAGCCCACACGCACACACACACACACATCAGCCCACACGCACACACACATCAGACCGCGCGCACACACCAGACCGCGCGCGCACACACATCAGACCGCGCGCGCACACACATCAGACCGCGCGCGCACACACATCAGACCGCGCGCGCACACACATCAGACCGCGCGCACACACATCAGACCGCGCGCACACACATCAGACCGCGCGCACACACATCAGACCGCGCGCACACACATCAGACCGCGCGCACACACATCAGACCGCGCGCACACACATCAGACCGCGCGCACACACATCAGACCGCGCGCACACACATCAGACCGCGCGCACACACATCAGACCGCGCGCACACACATCAGACCGCGCGCACACACATCAGACCGCGCGCACACACATCAGACCGCGCGCACACACATCAGACCGCGGACACACACACATCAGACCGCGCACACACACACATCAGACCGCGCACACACACATCAGACCGCGCACACACACATCAGACCGCGCGCACACACACATCAGACCGCGCACACACACATCAGACCGCGCACACAAACATCAGACCGCGCACACAAACATCAGACCGCGCACACAAACATCAGACCGCGCACACAAACATCAGACCGCGCACACAAACATCAGACCGCGCACACACACACATCAGACCGCACACACACACACATTAGACCGCACACACACATCAGACCGCACACACACACACATCAGATCGCACACACACACACATCAGACCGCACACACATCAGACCGCACACACATCAGATCGCACACACATCAGATCGCACACACATCAGAGCGCACACACATCAGATCGCACACACACACACACATCAGATCGCACACACATCAGATCGCACACACATCAGATCGCACACACATCAGATCGCACACACATCAGATCGCACACACATCAGATCGCACACACATCAGAGCGCACACACATCAGATCGCACACACATCAGATCGCACACACATCAGAGCGCACACACATCAGAGCGCACACACATCAGAGCGCACACACATCAGAGCGCACACACATCAGAGCGCACACACATCAGAGCGCACACACATCAGAGCGCACACACATCAGAGCGCACACACATCAGATCGCACACACATCAGATCGCACACACATCAGATCGCACACACACACTCACCACATATTGCATATACAATTGCACACACTCAAGCACATCTGGAGATACCACTTGCTTCCTGCCAGCAGGGGACTCTCTGCTGTCTTGTCTCTGATGCGTTCCACTGCAGGGTCCGCCCAGCATTCCACCTGCAGGTCCTGGAAGCTCCACTGCACAGTGCACAGGGTCCTTAAGGTCTTTAAGTACTTCTCGGAGACTTAAGGTCCTTAAGTCTCTTTTCTCTTCAGTATTCTCTTTTTTGCAGGTGTCCACTGTCTGCAAGTGTCCTGCAGTATTCTAACTTTTCTTTAGCTGCATGGACACTTCATTATTAAACAGTGCCTAGGTCTTATTTTCGGGGGATGTCTTATATTTAGGCCTCGCAGAAAGCTCCAGCTAGATCTTATTTTTGGGAGAGGTTTTTTTTTTTGTGGAAACACGGTATATAAAGGGAATCCATCAACAGGATTTCATTACCCAAACTGCATATAAGTGCATGTAGCTCTCCAGCAATATCTTCATATGGCCAGTCTGTTTCTCCCATACTGAGAAATCAGCCGTTGAATGGGATCCAATTTTAGTCTCCACATTTTAAAAAGGATATTTAGAAATTAGAGTCCATTCAAAGGGGCAGCTAGATTATTAAAAGGAAAGGCAGGCCTCCCATATGATCGGAGGTTGGGAAATGTGGATTTGTTTAGCTTAGAGAAAAAACGTCTCAGAGGAGATCTCATTTATATCTAATATATAAAGCTGAATGTGTGTGTGTATGTTTGTGTGTGTATGTGTGTGTGTGTGTGTGTGTGTGTGTATGTATGTCCGGGATTGGCATCTGCACCGTCGCAGCTACAGCCACAAAATTTTGCACACTCACACGTCTGGACCCCGAGAGCGTCATAGGCTATGTTTTGAGGGGAAATTTTAACCCCGCACTTTACAGTTTTTCGCCAAAAAACCTGCCTCCATTAAAGGGAATGGAGCTGGGAGCCACAGTGCAGGCAGAACTTCAGAAGAATGAGCAGCCACGCCCTTATATGGAATGTTGGCGTGTCACAATGCAGCCAGGGAAAGAGACAGACACAGACAGGGTAAGAAACAGACACAAAGAGACAGACAAAGAGACAGAGACAGACACAGGGAAACAGACAGACAGGGAAAGAAAGGGAAAGAGACAGACAGGGTAAGAGACAGACAGACAGGTAAAGAGACAGACACAGGGAAAGAGACAGAAGGAAAGAGGGAAAGAGACAGACAGGGAAAGAGAGGAAAAGAGACAGACAGGGAAAGTGACAGAGATAGATAGACATACAGGGAAAGAGATTGAGACAGACGGAGAAAGAGACTGAGACAGTCAGAGACAGACAGGGAAAGAGACAGACAGAGATAGAGAGAGAGACAGAGATATATATACAGAGGGGTAGACAGACAGAGAATGGGAGAGAAACAGAGAGACAGTTACTATCCCGGGCGTTAATACATTCTATTTATACATTCTATCCCGGGAATGTTAATACATTCTATTTTGTTAAAGGAGTTGTCCGACATAAACTCAAAAATTTTTGTTAAGCTAATCTGTGCTGTATTGTCATATAAATCACACCTACATTGTTATTTTTTGTTTTCTAACTTTTGTTCCTCTTGAATTATCCCTTTATTCTCTGCAGCTTCTTGTTTACATTCAGATCCAGCAAACATGACCACACCCACACATATGGCTCTGCACACCCACACATATGGCTCTGCACCACCCCCACCCTCCCATAGGGAACACATGTAGGGAAAACATACTCACCCGTCCTCGGTCCCCGCCGCTCCTGCACGTTCGCGTGCTGTCTGTGCTCTGGCCATCTGGCCGTAGTGACGTCCCCGCTGTGCTGAAGAGAGCACAGACAGTGGGAGGGACAGTGATGAGAAGCAGCGCTGCGCTGCTTCTCATCAGCACTTTCATATGTACCGGCATCTGTGATCTGTGATGCCGGTACATTTGAATGTGTGATCCTGAGCAGGGGGCCCGGTGCTGGGGCTGACACCACGTCAGCTGCCGCCTGGCCCCGCCCCCAGGTCACGGACCCCACAGCAGTGCAGGGGGAGGTTACTGGAGAGTAAAAGAGGTGCGGGGGAATGTGTTGGAGGGTGCAGGGAAGGGGGCGGGGACTCACACACTGTACAGCCCAACAGGGAGGCGACATGCTGTTTCCAGATTTGCATGTCAACATGGCCCTGCCCATGTTGACATGAAATGACCGGAAGCAGCAAAATCACGGCAGGAGCGGTCACATGACCGCTCTGAGCCGGGGGGAGAGGGGCTGACAGCAGGGCAGGTAAGTGGTCTCTATCTACTTACCTGCCCCAATGTAGCCCAATAGGGAAATAAAAAAAAAAAAAGTCAAAGAAGCCGGATAACCCCTTTAACAATAGTTATTAACCCGGGCAAAGCCGGGTAGTACAGCTAGTATATAAATATATGTGTGGTCAATATAAAGGACTGGCACATGACTTATTTCTGACAAAGACAGTAAGGCGATTCCGCTTGGAGATAAAGGAAGAAATCGGGTTTTTTTAGCCGCGCTATCACCAGGATCCGATGTTGATTAAATATTCTCTTTATTTATGTGCAGGTCAAGTCAACACGTTTCTGTGGTCGCACCCTCCATCATGACAACAGAGAAAATCAACAATACAAAGGCAGCAAGAGAGCCCCTATATATACACCTTTGTCGGTCTGTAACGGTCAGAGAAGAGCCCGCCGGATTTTGAATAAAATAGCGGGATCCCCAACGACTACATTAACTGAAATATTATACATTAATAAAGATATCAAAGGTTTAACAATCAAAGGTCTTGATGGATAAAATTTAAAACACTTGATAAAATAACATATCAAAAAATTAAAAATATCAAAAAAGGGGAATCAAAGAAAATAAAGGGGCTCTCTTGCTGCCTTTGTATTGCTGATTTTCTTTGTTGTCCTGATGAAGGACGCTGCGACCTCAGAAATGTGTTGACTTGACCTGTACATGAATAAAGAGAATATTTAATCCACATCGCATCTTGGTGATAGCGTGGCTAAAAATACCAAGCTGAATATTTCTGTGGCTGCTGCTATTACCTCTCCTATGCTGATCCAGGTGTTGTGACGGTCACAACCCTGACAGGTGAGTGTATTCAGTTGCACTTACCTACTGTAGAGCATTAGATAAGACCCTATTTGTGCTAATTTCTCCACAGTATTTCCTGTTCTGCGAATAAGACGATTCCGGCAGCTAAATAGGCAAGGGTTCTTTACAGTTACAGTAGTCAGACTGTGGAATGCACTACCACAAGAGGTAGTAATGGCAGATACTATGACAGGTTTTAAAAAAAGGGCTGGATGATTTCCTCAGTACACACAACATTGTCGATTATAAATGATTTAGTGACAAAATATATAACTGGTGGAGGAAGGTTGAGCTAGATGGACCTAGGTCTTTTTTCAACCTTATGTAATATGTTTATATTACTGTGTTTTTCCAAAAATAAGACCTCCCCCAAAAATAACCCCTAGCAGGGATTTTCAGCATTTTCGGAGCAAGGCTTAAATATAAGCCCTCCCCCGAAAATAAGCCCTAGTCGCGGATCTATAATGAAGTGTCCGTGCAGCTAAAAAGGTTACAGATACTGCAAGACACTTCATTATAGACAGCGGCACCCGGCAATTACACTCACCCGACACTAAGCGGCAGGACCTGTAGCTATCGCACACCCGCACACATCGGCTCACACACACACACACAAACAAACAAAATCAGATCACACACACAAGATCTCACACACAAACATCGGATCGCACACAATCAGATCGCTCACACAAACATCGGATCACACGCAAACATCAAATCACACACACACACACACATCGGATCGCATACACACTCACCTCATCCAGCGACACCGATCTCTTCTCACCAGCAGAATCCTGAGAGGCAATGCGGTGCAACGTGACGAATAGGACCTGCGGCGGGACAAGTGACTTGCTTCATGCCCTGCGGCCGTAAGCGCTGGATGTGATGTGTGCGCGGCAATCGGCTGTGTGTGTGTGTGTGTGTGATCTGCTGTGTGTATCTGCAATCGGCTATGTGTGTGTCTGCGATCGGCCGTGTTTTCTGCGATCGGCTGTGTGTATCTGCGATCAGCCGTGTGTGTCTGCGATCGGCTGTGTAAGTCTGCGTTCGGCTGTGTGTATCTGTGATCGGCTGTGTGTGTGTGATCAGCTGTGTGTGCCTGCGATCTGCTGTGTGTGTAAGTGTGTGTGTGTGTGATCTGCTGTGTGTGTGTGTGTGTGTGTGTGTGTGTGTGTGTGTGTGTGTGTGATCTGCTGTGTGTGTGTGTGTGTGTGTGTGTGATCTGCTGTGTGTGTGTGATCTGCTGTGTGTGTGTGTGTGTGTGTGTGTGTGTGTGTGTGTGTGTGATCTGCTGTGTGTGTCAGTATGTCAGCTAGCAGCAGGGTAGGACGGCGTGCAGCACCGACCGGAGATCACAGGGAGGACCTGGGAGACATGCAGAAGTCCTGGTGTGGTGAGTATGAGTCTCCTGGGAAGTGGGGGGTCTGCTTTTTTGGGGGGGGGTAAACTTACCCCTAACCGGGTTTCTCCAAGAATAAAACCTCCTCCAAAAATAAGCCTTAGTGCTTTTTTGGGGGGCAAAAAAATATAAGACAGTGTTTTATTTTTGGAAAAACACGGTAGGAGCATCATGCTGGTGGGTCATTTTTACTGAACAATAAATGCTGCAAAAATAAAAAAAATAAAAAGTGTGTTTTGTTTTTGTCCACCGTTTCACTACGCCTGGAATTTTTATTTTCTAGTTTTCAATACACTACGCTGTGAATGGTGTCATTAAAAACTACAGCTCGTCCTCTCAGTAACAAGACATTATACGGCAACAAGGAGTGAAAATTTTAAAAAAAAAGTTATGGCTGTTGGAAAAAGAGGATGCAAAATAGTTAAAACTCAAAAATGAAAACTAGCAAGTTCCTTAATTAAGGAGTTAATAAATGTACATTAGAAAATATATACAGGTCTTAATAAAACGCTGCAAAAATGTGTTAGTATATTGATTATCATTTTACACGGTTTAGTACACCCAAGAACGGCATTTCAAAAAATAAATGCTCAACGTTAAAACTAAAAAAGATTATAAGGGTAAGGCTCAAACATTTTCACACTTACGTAGCTCAACATGGGGGTTTCCAGAATGCTTTTTCTGCTTAGCTCCACCATCACTATCATCTAAAATGAAAAATAGTACAAGTTATAAGATTACAGAGAAGATTACAGGTGGTTTCCCTGCCAGCTACATAACTCCGCTCTATCCAATATGTGATAGTAAGAACTCAGAAACCTGGTGACAACACACTGGATATACCTGGACCGACAGATGGAAACCTGCAAGTAAACTGGCACTAATCCTGCAATGTGCACCAAACACCATTTCTTCTTGCGTTCCGTGCATTGTTTTATCTTAAAGCATGCTCACCAAACAGAAGTGCATGCAAAGCAATCACAAATAATAAATGTCATATTAAGAAAAACGACCTCCGTTTATCAGCCTCCTTTTACCATTTACATTGGGATGGAAAAAAAAAATCATCCAACTCACATGTGGTTTGCACACTGAGACATGCAACCAAAAATACAAGAGAACTGGATTTTTTGCCATGGTCACTTTGGGTTGTGGAAAGTTGTGACTCACACTGCGATACCAATAACAATCAGATCAAGTCTCACAAATGCCCTTTAAATAGCAGCAGTTCTCCTGACAATCAGGATGGAAAGAAGCCAACAGGACAGAGATAATATCTGCCCAAACTGAAGATTTATGAGGACTTTATTCAGTAACTAGGAAACTTGTGGGCACTTAAAGTGATGAAAAGTGTCATTAAAATAGTAATAGACATCTTCTAATACAGCACATACACAAAAACCAACAGACTGAGTTGAAGGCCATACTGAAGAGACATAGTAAAGGCCCAGTCACACACAACGACTTACCAGCGATCCCGAAAACGATGCGACCTGATAGAGATCGCAGGTAAGTCGCTGTGAGGTCGCTGGTGAGATCTCACACAGTCAGACCTTTCCAACGATGCAGGAACAATACAGGTCGCAGTAGCGACCTGTATAACGATCTCAGCAGTCACTGTGATCCTGTCACACAGCGTCAAACACAGCGATGTGTCCTGCCCAGCAGGACATCGCCTTTGAAGAAAATGGCCTGGACCATTCTGCAACGACTAGAGATCTCACAGCAGGGGCCTGATCGCTAGTAGGTGTCACACATAACGGGATCACTAACGGGATCGCTACTGCGTCACAGAAACCGTGACTCAGCTGCGATCTCGCTAGCGATCTTGTTATGTGTGACGGTACCTTAAGACCTGATCGGGGGACTGCACAGCAGACTCACAGGTGGCTAGATTAGATAGAGATCCAATAAAATGATGAGCGGCTTCCTTTTTATTAAACCTCGATGAAAAGATGTTTCAGTAAATTGTGAGAAATAATAGAACAGTGTCAGACAGATTGCAGATGTTAAGTAATGTGCGTAGCGGAGGCTTGGAAAGTGCTGCGCATTAGATTCATGAAAATGTATGAGTTGGGAATCTCGAACAATTTCCTGCTATTCGCCGGCTGATAAAATGTTGCCCTGAGGGCTTGGATTGATCCAATTAATGAGCATCACAAGCAGTAAATTAAAGATGTCAAAATAACCTAACCAAAGCTCATAACGTCCTCACACCATGGAGTCAAGAAAAGCATCACACTGATAGGCTATGTGCGCACGTGTGCGCTCTGCACCGCACCTAAAAGGTGCGCTTCAGAGCGCAGCTGAAAAGCTCCGTTCTGAAGCGCATGGTGCCGGCAGAGAACGTGCGCTCTGCATGCAGCTCCTGCCATAGACGGAGCAGGGGCTGCCGGCAAAGCGCACGGAAGAAGTGACATGTCACTTCTTAGAACGCGCGCTTCGGGCAGCAGCCGAAGCGCTGCGCTCTAAGACGCCACGTGCGCACGGCCCCTGCACAATCTCCATAGATTATGCAGGGGACGCAGGACGCATGCAGTTACGCTGCGCTACAAAGCGCAGCGTAACTGTATGTAATTACGCAACGTGCGCACAGAGCCATAGTCTGCAAACAACTAGTCGTTTACTGAAAATTGCATTAACTGTATCTAAATAATTAATGAATGAACGGGTGCAGCGTAATAGGCAGCCAGACCCAAATACTAGGCTCATTAACCCTCAGCTTTAGTCAGGAGACAGAAACCAATAAGTACAATTTATAATTATTAATGCTTGTTACACTATTTGTGAAACATAAAAAACACTTATGTCTCATTCAGACATCCGCACACATCGGTCTGATCTAAGATGGACGGACAGGCCATGGATCTCCTGACCAGAGCATGACTACCTCATAGAAATATAAAAAGCTGCCATGCTCCGGTCGGGAGAGCCATGGCCAGACCATGCATTGCGGTCAGAGATCAGAACGATATGCACAGACGTCTGCATGTGTCATGCTAGCTTTCTGGGATAAGTGACGCAGGCGTGACCCCTGATGAAGAAATCTTAGAATGGCGATATATGTAGGGTGATCTATCAGCCATTGGTATTAGATATATGGATACACTTTATGTTCCTTGCTCTCTAACCACTGCCAGTTATTTATTGTGTAACACGTATGCACTGGTTTGTACTGACATTGTTAGTTATTTGCTTATGAACACTCATATTTGTGATGAGTCTTCTCTTTATGATTTTGGCATTCATGTGCTCTATTTTGCCCATATGGGAAACCTTCTAGTCTACATATGTCGAAATCATAGGTTTGAGTTGTTTATCGCATGGTGCTTGTTTTTCACCATATGGGTGTCTGTTGTTGGTCTCAATAAATGTATTTGATTTTCAGAAGGGCAGCCTTTTGTGTGAGTACCTTTCTCCACCCTTTGTGTGTATTATGTGTTAGTTTTCAGGAGCGCACTCCTTTACAGCCTTCCCCACTTGTGTGCTCTCCAGTGCTGGTCCAAGTTCTGCGCTCTCCAATGCTCCAAGCAGAGGCAACTTTTCCTCCGCATCATCAAGAAGAGCGCAGGGGCATTGAAGCTTGAGCTGCTTTCACATATTCGGTTTTTGCTGAGCGGCGCAATACGGCGCTTTGCAGAAAAAACGCAACCGTTTTTTTTTGCTGCCGGTTGCGTTTTTTCCGCATAGACTTGCATTAGCGCCGTATTGTGCCGCATGGCCTTGCGTTGCATCCGGTTTTTGCCGGATGCGGCATATTTAGCCCATGCGGCAGCCGGATGGAACGTTGCCTGGCACATTTTTTTGTGCGGCGAAAAAAACGCATCGTGCCGGATCCAGCGCGATTTACAATGCAAGCCTATGGACGACGAATGCGGCGTCCTGCGGCAAAAACCGCATCCGGCCACCAGATGCGTTTTTTTGCACTGCGCATGCACAGTATCAAGCCACATCCGTCAAAAAACGGACGGGCCGCATGGAAAAACTTATGCAACGGATCCGTTTTTTTTCGCCACATCCGTTGCATAGGTTTTTGAGCCGGATTGAGCCGCATTGCAAAAACCGGATGTGTTAAAGCAGCCTAAGCGTTGTGCTCATTTCCCAAGACCTCTCACCACTGACAGACTGCACCTGAGGGGATTTTAATAATGTTAATTGCAAAGCTGCTTGTTTATACAAGAGCGTTTTTTTACCCATTAAATAGCCTCAGCACAACCCTTTACAGTACACTAGGCTCAATACCAGGAGATCAGAGATTGGACATGATGTAACAATTCCGTGGTACCCCACCTGATCCACCGCGGTTCGTTACAGGCGTTTTTACACGGGCCGATACAAGCTGTATGGGGACATAAAGATCAGTACAATTGTTCGTTCCCCATACAGCTTGCATGTTGTGGACATATTATACCTAGTTTACACATATCCTGTGTAATGTCCAGAAATTAGCGTTTGCTCGTTTGTCAATTTATTGGTGGCATGCTTACATGGCTGAATAACTGAGAACAAGAACTCTTTCTTTACAGTTCAGCCTTTGAGTGAAGTCTCATAAAATTGTAGTTACTATCGGAGATACTGCTGTGAATACGATCTGATCTCCAGCGTCAGGCGTGGGACAGGCTCAGGAAGGTTTATACTAAATGTATAACAATTGGCAGAATCACTGTTTTTATGTCATGCCGTCTCACAAAAGATGGAATAAAAGTAATCAAAATGTCACTTATATCCAAAAATGGCAACATTAAATATTACCAACCATCAAGCCAAAAGTAAGCCGTCATACAGCTATGTCAACATAAAAATGAATAGGTTACAGCTCCCAGAATATGGAGAGACAAAAATATTCAGGGTTTTTCTTTTTACTCAGTGTTTTTTATCATGCAAAAATAGTAAAACAAATAGAACTATTTGAATTTGTTATCTCATTATTCAGGCTGACCATCGTAATAAAGTTAATACGTCACATATACCATTAAATAAAGACATTTTTGGGGTTAAAGGATTCTTGATAAATGCCTTGATGAGTATAGCATGCAAATTGGGGTCACTGCTGGTGGGTTTCCTCTGTACAGATACCTCAGGGGCTTTGAAATTTCAGCTCCATGCCTTATGAACCTTGCTGTGTGCTCAGACAGTAGTGTAAAACTACATAGAGGGTATCCCTGTACATGGAAGGAATGAAGTAATACATTTTGGGGTTCTGTTGTAGAAAATAAAAAAAGAAGCTAAAACTGTTTAATATTGTAACAAACACGATTTTTCATTTCCACAGGTCAATAGTAAAGAAACTGTGAAACACTGAAGATAAGAATCCTGCAGCCAAGTAAGTAAAATTGTTTTCACTGCTGCCAAAAATTACTTGCCGCTTGTGTACACTGATATTTTTCAGGGTCCAACTAATGAAAATTACTGCCAGTATGACATTTGTCAGGTGTCTTCTGGTGAATGATCAAATATGGTTCTGAAAAGTATAATAGTTTCCACAGGAAGATGACTTAATTTGCATGTAAACTTATTGGCTGTTTTATACAGCCCCACCCTGTGTCTCATCAAGGGGTGAAACATGATCTGTGCCATTCTTTAACTCTCCTTTCTAAATACTAATAACTGTTGGGACATTTATCAGCTTGAATTAACGATCATTTATCTTTCATTTCAGTTTGTATTGGAGTAAAGTCCAAGGGAACATATTGAAATACACAATTTGGAAATAATCAGCTTTTTGTTATGTTTGGTTTAGAAAACAATCTAATTAGATGAGGATTCCAATTCCAATCTGGTAATCGCCGGATAAGGCTATGTTCACACAGGACTTTTTGCAGTGTTTTTTCCTGACCAAAACCTGATCTTGTGGCAGGATGTCTCCAGGGAGTCATCTGCGGTTTTGGTGTGGTTTCTGTTGGTTTTTTTGTGGCTTTTTTACAGCTTTTTTTTTTTCATGATGTCAAGCCCAGCAAGGGTTCAAGAGTACCCGAGTGCTGAGCAGGGCCAGTATTGACCTAGATTCGGCACTCAGGTAGTAAAAAAAAAAAAAAAAGTAGAGCAAGCGCGCTGACATATGACGTCATTCAACAGGCCACCATCACATGTGGAAATCAAAAAAGGTTCGCGGAGCCTCTGTAACGAGTCTCGACACAGAGAATAGCCAGATATCCCTCTGGGAAGGACCTAGCCAACGAGTGGCTCTTTTTAGGAGACCACCATAACCACCATATTAAGTGGCCCTTTTAGTCAATATCAAACTCTTTGACAAGTTTTAAGATATGACAAGGGAAATACCAAGGCCAGGTATCCATCCACAGACAGCTGTTTCAGGGTGTTATCCCTCATCAGTGTGGAGTAGGATTCTGGCTAGGTGGGAGCAATGCCTAGTAGACCAGCAAGACAAAACAATCACTGATCTCGGGGAGACCAGCCAGCCAACAAAGGCGCTCTAGGATTTCACTGTGTTGAGCGCCTTTTGTTGGCTGCCGGCAGTGTTTTCTCTGGCTGGTCTCCCCGAGATCAGTGATTGTTTTGTCTTACTATCACATGTGGGGCAGAGGGGCGAACCATGATTGAAGTGGAAAGGAGAAAACATCTCCAAGCTCACTAATCAAGCCGTTCATGCCCACTAACCAAGCTGGTCCCGCCCACTAACCTGGAAGGAGCCCATACATTCTAGGATCATCGGTACCTGCTCCCACGGCCCCTCCTACTTCCGTACTTTCGGTGCCGCTCATTTGCCTCATGCAAATTCACTGCTTCCCCTTCCACTGGAGTCTGTGGGTCTATCGTACAGTAAAAAATAAATAACTGAATAAGTTTAAAAAAAATTACTTAGGGCCCCCCATATTATGATACCCAGCACCTGCAGGTCCGACGTAATCCACACGAGGTTCCATGGCAATTCAGCTATGCTACATCTGAATGTACAAAGCAAAAATAAGAGGCTAAAATGTAACTTTTAATCCTAATACTCTTAAAAACCTAGATTAGATAACACATAACCAAAAAATCCTGGGACGAGGCAAGGAACAGTGTAGGGGTTTCAAGTGAGGGTTAGATGTGGTCTGTCCTTGTTAGGGCAGAAGTCTTTGGGGTAACAGGTGAAGGTAGTCTCCTTAGGGATGTGTAGGGTCAGTGACTACATGAAAATTGAAGGACCCACACAGAGGAAACCTTGATATACCCCAAGCTACATAATATGGGTGAGATTGTTCCTATTATTCTCATCTACAGAACTCTTACATATTGTAAGTTCCTCCTTTGAGGACCAATATATAGTACTTTGGTTGTTTATATTGAGGTTTTTTTGATTATTTTTTAGTGCTCATTTTGTGGACCACTGTCCCTTTTAGGCTAAATAATCATACTCAACTTTTGTTTGGTTTTGTCTTTTTGTTAATTTTGTTATGTATCTATAGGCTCCATGGTTACCATATTCAACATCATATGGTATAATCTGATATGTCAGTACACTAAGGAGTTTTTGGTTACGTGTTACCTAATCTAGGTTTTTAAGAGTATTAGGATTAAAAGTTACATTTTAGCCTCTTATTTTTGCTTTGTACATAACTATATATATAAGTGGCCTCCCTCTATTTGAGGACTGCTGTTTTGTCTGCTACAACTGAAGATCACAGCGAGCGCCATAGAACTGGATTGCCCGCTGTGAGCTCCAGAGAATGAATGAGCCACACGATCAGCGGTCAATTTACTCAGGTGATTTCAGGTCACAGCTGGCGATACCTGTGACCGTAAATAGCCTGAGTGAGGCTCACTCATTCTCTGTATAGACCCGCAGACCAGGCCTGATTGGTTGCAGTCAGATGCTAGGGGTGTGTCTGACTGCAACCAATCACAGATGAAAGCAGTGAATATGTAATGAGTGGGGAAGTGGAGGAGTCGTGGGAGCCGGATATTTGGAAATATACCTCGCCTGCTCCAATCCCCCTATTCCCACCACCATTTAAGTGCCGGCCAGACACCCTGGATCAATTCTGGGCCTAACTGAGTTTTTTATTAACCCAGTTAGATCCGCCGATCCAGGGTATCTGCGAGTCCATCTGTCACTAGGGTGAAAACCGTAGGAAAAGCGCTGAAAAGAATTGACATGTTCATTCTTTTCATAATGCAGCAAAACCGGAGGTGGTTCACAAACCCATCAGAAAAAAATCCTGACCTGTTTGTGTGTGTGCATGAGATTTCAGAAATCTCATACACTTTGCTGGGACTGTAAAAAGTAGCGTTTTATTAGCATGGATTTGCATAGAACCAAGGCAAATCTGTAGCTAAAAAAAACGCTGCAAAAACGCCCAGTGTGAAGAAAGCTTAATATTGTGATTATAATGTTCATATGTTTTTTAGTAAGCTCCACCATTGTGTATAAAAAGCAAAGGCAAGGCCGGGTATCTGACGGTTATAAAAGAGTTTATGGGCTGCACAAGTCAAATTAAATTTTAGGGCAGTGGTGTTGTCCAATTTACCATTTGCGTCACATTTTTAGCCACCTATATCAATTTTTATGCATTTTTTTTTCAAATTTAATTTGCCATTTTATAGACTAAGGCTACTTTCACACATCAGTTTTTTGCCATCAGGTTCAATCCGGAAAAAAACGGGTAAAACGGATCCGGTACCGCATCCGTTTTTTCCCCATAGACTTGCATTGGTACCGGATTGTACCGGATGGCTTTGCGGTGCATCCGTTTTTTTCCGGATGCGGCAAAATTTATCAAAGCGGCGGCCGGAGGCAACGTATCTTGCAACGTTTTTTTGTCCGGCAAAAAAACCGCATCGCGCCGGATCCGGCGCGATACGGCGTGTTTTACAATGAAAGCCTATGGACGCCGGATCCGGCGCAATGCGGTAAAAAATGGATGCGGCTACCGGATCCGTTTTTGTAAACTGCGCATGCACCAAATTAATTAAAAAAGCTGATCCTTCAAAAAAAAGGACAAACCGGATGCAAAAACGGATGCAAACCGTATCCACCGGATCCGGTTTTGTACGCATCCGGCATAACGGATCCGTTAAAAACCGGATCCGGTGGATACAGTTTGCATCCGTTTTTGCCGGATCCTTTGCATCAGGAAAAAAAAGGATTGTGCCTGAATGCAGAAAACTGATGTGTGAAAGTAGCCTAAGACACCGGCAGTTTCGCATCCAAGTGAAATTTTGTCAATGTGCCAGGTGGCTACATTAGGAGAACATAAGGCTATGGGATTTTCTTCCCAATTTTTAATTTGGTCATTTAGATTTTAATTGTACATGTCCACAAGCTCATGTTAGGTGCATGCCCACAGGCTCGCTGTCTGATAGGGATGCTTTGTCATTTGTTTTATTTCAGATACACTGTCAGATATGCTTTAATTAGGGTTAATTAGCGGTACCTTGATTTTCAGCTCCTTGGTTTTCTCCACCATCCTTGCCCATCTGCCCCACTTGATAGTAGGCACTGTCCGCACCTCTTAAGGTTTCCTTTCTCTGTGCTAATAGGTCTGGACTTTTCCCACCTGTCCCACGAAAAAACGACAAAACTCCTGAAGCCTTTTTAGCTGAAAGAAAAGAAAAACATTTCCAAGTGATAAATATAGAATAAATAAATGAATACTTTCCTTTTAATTACAGCAGCACTGCTATAGTTCTCGTCATGGTGCACGTTGTTAACTTAAAGGACTTCAAAAAACTAAACATTGTGTTTGTTCATTTCATTTATTGCTTCGGGTCAGCAGGTTTGAGTCTATTTCCACATAATAAGTGGCCGCAGACACCAAATCTTCAGGCTGGATTTAGTCTAATAACGAGAACTACGTTCTGATAACAAAAGGCCTCACATCTACAAAGTATTAATCTCAGTGCAAAAAAGAAATTCATTCTTCGCAAACATTCTACTTGTAAAGGCAAAGATGTCGACCACGAAGTCTATGAAGTTATGGTCAGTATAAAGAATGATTTTCTATACAGTTCTATGAATCATATAAATGGTTATAGAACCAGGCCACATGAAAGAGCCATGAGACGATAGAAAAGGAGAACTTTCTAAGGATGTTCTGCAGAGAGCAGGCAGGGCTATTAACAATGGAAAGGCTGAATTCTGGATTTTATGGAAGTGAACTTGTATCCCCTCACTACTGCATGGCCCCGCTAAAAAGTAATTACTTTATTAATGCTGAATTCACTTTACAAATCTTGATCACGCACAGAAGAGGACATTATCAAGACTGGTGATGTAAGGTCAGTGTTGTTGCAGGGTCTGCTGGAATAAGACGTCCAAAATCCATGTGGTGTTATAAATTCTAATGAATGTGTGGTGCAGTGATGAGCGAGTTATGTGCATGTATATGTGGATGCTCCAAAGCTGGGTGTGTATAAGACCCATGGTACACAGAAACCCAAAAGAGCCGCTTACTGGTAACTACCACCTCCCTACCCTAAAAGTACAAAAATTCATGATAGTAATCTATTCAATTATTTACGTCACCATGGAAGTTTCAACCATTTTGGAAAAACTTTTGCCTGCACACATTCTGTCTGTCTGTCTAACAAGACAAAACAATCCCTAATCTCGGGGAGACCAGCCAGAGAAAACACTGCCGGCAGCCAATGAGGGCGCTCAACACAGTGAAATCCTAGGTGTATTGCCCCCTGGGAAATATGCAAATCAATAAAGTCCGTGGAGCCTCTGATAGGAGTCTCGACACAGAAACTAGTCAGATGTATGTCTGTCTGTCTGTCTGTCTGTCTGTCTGTCTGTCTGCCTGCCTGCCTGTCGTGCCTTGACAAGTATTCATACCACTGAAATTTTCCACGTTACACCCACGAACTTAAATGTGATTTTTTTGGGGTCTTATGTGATTTAACCAATGTGAAGTGTAAAGGAAATGAGACATTGTTTTCTAAATATTTAATAAATCTGAAATTGAGACATGCATTTGTATTCAGTGTCAATACTTTGTAGCACCACCTTTTGCTGCAATTACTGCTGAAATTCTTTTGGGGATGTCTCTACTAGCTATGAACATCTAGAGGCTGACATTTTTTCCCATTCTTCATTGCAAAATAGCCTTAGCTCAGTGAGATTGGATGGAGATATTCTCAAGTCTTGAAAAAGATTTTCAATGGGATTTAGGTCTGGACTGTGACTGGGCCATTCACACACAAATATGTTTTGGTCTAAACCATTCCCTTTTAGCTCTGGCAGGAGGTTTAGGATCGTTCTCCTGCTGGAAGGTGAACCTACGCCCCAGTCTGAAGTCTTTTGCAGCCTCAAACAGGTTTTCCTCCAGGATTGTCCTGTATTTAGCTTCAATCAATCTTCCAATCAATTCTGACCAACATCACTGTCCATCGGAATATGGACTGTATGCATGAACTTAGACTGAGTGAACACTTGCACACAATGGACAATGCTAGAAAAAAAATGCATAGAATTCCATATAGAAGGCACATGAAATGAAGCCATGATGCTCAGGTGATAAAACTGCTGTGATCAGTAAAAAAGGCACGGTACGGTATGTTCACATGAGGTAAGTTGTCATCAGATAGCAGTGGTATTGGGACATGGGCAGCAGAAGGTACGGTGCCGCCTCACGGGCCACTGGATTCAGTCTTTTGCTGCCTCTGTCCGTGAGCGGAGGGCCGCATTTGGCCCGCACTTTACCCACTCTTGGTTTATACTTTTTCTCTATGTCCATTGCTAAAGTCACTCCATGAGTGGACACTTGTACACTATGGATGACACTGGGAGAAAGAGGCGTCTCATATCATATAGCTCGCACATGAGATGAAGATAGGATGCTCAGGTGATAAAAGCGCTGTGATCAGATATAAAGGTATGTTATGTTCACATGTGGTAGGTTGTCATAGACAATCTGCTGCTGAGAAATCCACATCATACAATTCAATGAGGCTGTTCACATTCATTTTCTGCTAGAAATCTGCGTGTCAGTATAACCTGAAGGTTTTA
>NW_027443979.1:0-31342 GCF_048569485.1 Anomaloglossus baeobatrachus | reverse complement strand
TGCTGCAGTTCTCTGTCTTATCTAGATCATTTGCAATTGAATGGAATAGATCCCTTTTGGACAAAGTGGATTCACCTGCTGCTGCAGTGACCACAGGTGTGATAACATCTAGAATTGGCATCTGGTGCGATCTCTCCGCTTCCACTCCAAAGAAAGTTACCTGTTTATTCCTATCATGCATTGGTTTTTGGGGTTTTCTTTGAGTAATGATGATCTCTTTAGTAGTCTGTTGGCGCCCTCTCCTGGAGGAATAGTTTGCTTGCTCTTGGACATTCTAAAAGAGAGGTCATGATAGACATTGAGCTTCTGAGCTCAATTGGGGACAGTCATGGGGATGAATGTTTGCAACCTACTGCGAAGCCTCATACCGCAATATAAGGAACGTCAAATACTAAGAAAGGGCGGCCTATGAAAGAATTACTACTTTCAATAAGTACACTTAAACGGCTAATTGGGAATAGAAAAACTGTAAAAAGCCCTCTGAGAAAGCCCCCCTCTAACCTTTGATAGTAAGCTTTTCTGTAGTCTGCCTGTTGATGTATTTTCCGTTTGAACTGTGCACAACATGAAGAGACGGAACACTGGCGGCTTGTCACAATGCCCCCCGATGACATCACAATAGCGCTGCTGCCTAGAAAACAAGCTGCGCAGAAGAAGTTGTTCTTTGGGTGGGAGGGTGGGCTAGTGGAAGGAGGGGGCAATCTCTTTTTTTCCCGGGTGGTAGGGGGATGACAGGAGAAGGGAAGCGGGTGGTGAGAAAGGTACAGAGGGCAGGGTTTGGGGGCTGGGAAGGAAAGGGAAAAGATTAGGGTTTGGGGATGATGAAAGGGCTTTCTACGGGTAAGGATGGCAAAGGGTGGCAGTGACGGAAAGTCAGGCAACCTGTCCTGTCCGTCTTTTTGTATCGTGAATTGGAAAGACTGCAAGGGGGAGGGGAGTTGCTTGCGCCCTAAAGGAGGAGTTATTCAGATTCATTGCAGTGGGCGGCGGCTGCAAAACGCACCATTCTTCTTGTTTTGGCTCTGCAAAGCAGCCTTTTCAAGGGTTGGCTTGGGTGACAAAATGTCTTGTGTAGGCGTGGGTTTGTCTCCCTCTCGCTCTCTCTCCCTAAGATGTGTCCGGCATAGGCCAGGGTGCCACTCGAGGCCCAAACCAATTCTGGTTATCGCTTCTCGGCCTTTTGGCTAAGATCAAGTGTAGTATCTGTTCTTATCAGTTTAATATCTGATACGTCCCCTATCTGGGGACCATATATTAAATGGATTTTTAGAACAGGGAGATGGAAAAAGAGCTTGCTCTGTCCACTCCACGCATTGACCTGGTATTGCAGTACCTCCAGGAACGGTGCACCCCTTCTTAACCCAGTTTCCAAAAGCAGAACTCAATTCACCTGATTCATATTAGCCCGATTTAATGAATTGGAAGAAAGCATACGTCTTCATATGCACCTCAATTTGGCCCATTCACTTTTCACACTTCCTCCTTTTGTTTTTTATCTTTCACACTTTTGACTTTCTTTATTCATCCAAATAGCAAACTCATCACCACTCAACCTGACCAACTCGGCTATGTCCCCGTGCTGCAGTTCTCTGTCTTATCTAGATCATTTGCAATTGAATGGAATAGATCCCTTTTGGACAAAGTGGATTCACCTGCTGCTGCAGTGACCACAGGTGTGATAACATCTAGAATTGGCATCTGGTGCGATCTCTCCGCTTCCACTCCAAAGAAAGTTACCTGTTTATTCCTATCATGCATTGGTTTTTGGGGTTTTCTTTGAGTAATGATGATCTCTTTAGTAGTCTGTTGGCGCCCTCTCCTGGAGGAATAGTTTGCTTGCTCTTGGACATTCTAAAAGAGAGGTCATGATAGACATTGAGCTTCTGAGCTCAATTGGGGACAGTCATGGGTGATGAATGTTTGCAACCTACTGCGAAGCCTCATACCGCAATATAAGGAACGTCAAATACTAAGAAAGGGCGGCCTATGAAAGAATTACTACTTTCAATAAGTACACTTAAACGGCTAATTGGGAATAGAAAAACTGTAAAAAGCCCTCTGAGAAAGCCCCCCTCTAACCTTTGATAGTAAGCTTTTCTGTAGTCTGCCTGTTGATGTATTTTCCGTTTGAACTGTGCACAACATGAAGAGACGGAACACTGGCGGCTTGTCACAATGCCCCCCGATGACATCACAATAGCGCTGCTGCCTAGAAAACAAGCTGCGCAGAAGAAGTTGTTCTTTGGGTGGGAGGGTGGGCTAGTGGAAGGAGGGGGCAATCTCTTTTTTTCCCGGGTGGTAGGGGGATGACAGGAGAAGGGAAGCGGGTGGTGAGAAAGGTACAGAGGGCAGGGTTTGGGGGCTGGGAAGGAAAGGGAAAAGATTAGGGTTTGGGGATGATGAAAGGGCTTTCTACGGGTAAGGATGGCAAAGGGTGGCAGTGACGGAAAGTCAGGCAACCTGTCCTGTCCGTCTTTTTGTATCGTGAATTGGAAAGACTGCAAGGGGGAGGGGAGTTGCTTGCGCCCTAAAGGAGGAGTTATTCAGATTCATTGCAGTGGGCGGCGGCTGCAAAACGCACCATTCTTCTTGTTTTGGCTCTGCAAAGCAGCCTTTTCAAGGGTTGGCTTGGGTGACAAAATGTCTTGTGTAGGCGTGGGTTTGTCTCCCTCTCGCTCTCTCTCCCTAAGATGTGTCCGGCATAGGCCAGGGTGCCACTCGAGGCCCAAACCAATTCTGGTTATCGCTTCTCGGCCTTTTGGCTAAGATCAAGTGTAGTATCTGTTCTTATCAGTTTAATATCTGATACGTCCCCTATCTGGGGACCATATATTAAATGGATTTTTAGAACAGGGAGATGGAAAAAGAGCTTGCTCTGTCCACTCCACGCATTGACCTGGTATTGCAGTACCTCCAGGAACGGTGCACCCCTTCTTAACCCAGTTTCCAAAAGCAGAACTCAATTCACCTGATTCATATTAGCCCGATTTAATGAATTGGAAGAAAGCATACGTCTTCATATGCACCTCAATTTGGCCCATTCACTTTTCACACTTCCTCCTTTTGTTTTTTATCTTTCACACTTTTGACTTTCTTTATTCATCCAAATAGCAAACTCATCACCACTCAACCTGACCAACTCGGCTATGTCCCCGTGCTGCAGTTCTCTGTCTTATCTAGATCATTTGCAATTGAATGGAATAGATCCCTTTTGGACAAAGTGGATTCACCTGCTGCTGCAGTGACCACAGGTGTGATAACATCTAGAATTGGCATCTGGTGCGATCTCTCCGCTTCCACTCCAAAGAAAGTTACCTGTTTATTCCTATCATGCATTGGTTTTTGGGGTTTTCTTTGAGTAATGATGATCTCTTTAGTAGTCTGTTGGCGCCCTCTCCTGGAGGAATAGTTTGCTTGCTCTTGGACATTCTAAAAGAGAGGTCATGATAGACATTGAGCTTCTGAGCTCAATTGGGGACAGTCATGGGTGATGAATGTTTGCAACCTACTGCGAAGCCTCATACCGCAATATAAGGAACGTCATAATACTAAGAAAGGGCGGCCTATGAAAGAATTACTACTTTCAATAAGTACACTTAAACGGCTAATTGGGAATAGAAAAACTGTAAAAAGCCCTCTGAGAAAGCCCCCCTCTAACCTTTGATAGTAAGCTTTTCTGTAGTCTGCCTGTTGATGTATTTTCCGTTTGAACTGTGCACAACATGAAGAGACGGAACACTGGCGGCTTGTCACAATGCCCCCCGATGACATCACAATAGCGCTGCTGCCTAGAAAACAAGCTGCGCAGAAGAAGTTGTTCTTTGGGTGGGAGGGTGGGCTAGTGGAAGGAGGGGGCAATCTCTTTTTTTCCCGGGTGGTAGGGGGATGACAGGAGAAGGGAAGCGGGTGGTGAGAAAGGTACAGAGGGCAGGGTTTGGGGGCTGGGAAGGAAAGGGAAAAGATTAGGGTTTGGGGATGATGAAAGGGCTTTCTACGGGTAAGGATGGCAAAGGGTGGCAGTGACGGAAAGTCAGGCAACCTGTCCTGTCCGTCTTTTTGTATCGTGAATTGGAAAGACTGCAAGGGGGAGGGGAGTTGCTTGCGCCCTAAAGGAGGAGTTATTCAGATTCATTGCAGTGGGCGGCGGCTGCAAAACGCACCATTCTTCTTGTTTTGGCTCTGCAAAGCAGCCTTTTCAAGGGTTGGCTTGGGTGACAAAATGTCTTGTGTAGGCGTGGGTTTGTCTCCCTCTCGCTCTCTCTCCCTAAGATGTGTCCGGCATAGGCCAGGGTGCCACTCGAGGCCCAAACCAATTCTGGTTATCGCTTCTCGGCCTTTTGGCTAAGATCAAGTGTAGTATCTGTTCTTATCAGTTTAATATCTGATACGTCCCCTATCTGGGGACCATATATTAAATGGATTTTTAGAACAGGGAGATGGAAAAAGAGCTTGCTCTGTCCACTCCACGCATTGACCTGGTATTGCAGTACCTCCAGGAACGGTGCACCCCTTCTTAACCCAGTTTCCAAAAGCAGAACTCAATTCACCTGATTCATATTAGCCCGATTTAATGAATTGGAAGAAAGCATACGTCTTCATATGCACCTCAATTTGGCCCATTCACTTTTCACACTTCCTCCTTTTGTTTTTTATCTTTCACACTTTTGACTTTCTTTATTCATCCAAATAGCAAACTCATCACCACTCAACCTGACCAACTCGGCTATGTCCCCGTGCTGCAGTTCTCTGTCTTATCTAGATCATTTGCAATTGAATGGAATAGATCCCTTTTGGACAAAGTGGATTCACCTGCTGCTGCAGTGACCACAGGTGTGATAACATCTAGAATTGGCATCTGGTGCGATCTCTCCGCTTCCACTCCAAAGAAAGTTACCTGTTTATTCCTATCATGCATTGGTTTTTGGGGTTTTCTTTGAGTAATGATGATCTCTTTAGTAGTCTGTTGGCGCCCTCTCCTGGAGGAATAGTTTGCTTGCTCTTGGACATTCTAAAAGAGAGGTCATGATAGACATTGAGCTTCTGAGCTCAATTGGGGACAGTCATGGGTGATGAATGTTTGCAACCTACTGCGAAGCCTCATACCGCAATATAAGGAACGTCAAATACTAAGAAAGGGCGGCCTATGAAAGAATTACTACTTTCAATAAGTACACTTAAACGGCTAATTGGGAATAGAAAAACTGTAAAAAGCCCTCTGAGAAAGCCCCCCTCTAACCTTTGATAGTAAGCTTTTCTGTAGTCTGCCTGTTGATGTATTTTCCGTTTGAACTGTGCACAACATGAAGAGACGGAACACTGGCGGCTTGTCACAATGCCCCCCGATGACATCACAATAGCGCTGCTGCCTAGAAAACAAGCTGCGCAGAAGAAGTTGTTCTTTGGGTGGGAGGGTGGGCTAGTGGAAGGAGGGGGCAATCTCTTTTTTTCCCGGGTGGTAGGGGGATGACAGGAGAAGGGAAGCGGGTGGTGAGAAAGGTACAGAGGGCAGGGTTTGGGGGCTGGGAAGGAAAGGGAAAAGATTAGGGTTTGGGGATGATGAAAGGGCTTTCTACGGGTAAGGATGGCAAAGGGTGGCAGTGACGGAAAGTCAGGCAACCTGTCCTGTCCGTCTTTTTGTATCGTGAATTGGAAAGACTGCAAGGGGGAGGGGAGTTGCTTGCGCCCTAAAGGAGGAGTTATTCAGATTCATTGCAGTGGGCGGCGGCTGCAAAACGCACCATTCTTCTTGTTTTGGCTCTGCAAAGCAGCCTTTTCAAGGGTTGGCTTGGGTGACAAAATGTCTTGTGTAGGCGTGGGTTTGTCTCCCTCTCGCTCTCTCTCCCTAAGATGTGTCCGGCATAGGCCAGGGTGCCACTCGAGGCCCAAACCAATTCTGGTTATCGCTTCTCGGCCTTTTGGCTAAGATCAAGTGTAGTATCTGTTCTTATCAGTTTAATATCTGATACGTCCCCTATCTGGGGACCATATATTAAATGGATTTTTAGAACAGGGAGATGGAAAAAGAGCTTGCTCTGTCCACTCCACGCATTGACCTGGTATTGCAGTACCTCCAGGAACGGTGCACCCCTTCTTAACCCAGTTTCCAAAAGCAGAACTCAATTCACCTGATTCATATTAGCCCGATTTAATGAATTGGAAGAAAGCATACGTCTTCATATGCACCTCAATTTGGCCCATTCACTTTTCACACTTCCTCCTTTTGTTTTTTATCTTTCACACTTTTGACTTTCTTTATTCATCCAAATAGCAAACTCATCACCACTCAACCTGACCAACTCGGCTATGTCCCCGTGCTGCAGTTCTCTGTCTTATCTAGATCATTTGCAATTGAATGGAATAGATCCCTTTTGGACAAAGTGGATTCACCTGCTGCTGCAGTGACCACAGGTGTGATAACATCTAGAATTGGCATCTGGTGCGATCTCTCCGCTTCCACTCCAAAGAAAGTTACCTGTTTATTCCTATCATGCATTGGTTTTTGGGGTTTTCTTTGAGTAATGATGATCTCTTTAGTAGTCTGTTGGCGCCCTCTCCTGGAGGAATAGTTTGCTTGCTCTTGGACATTCTAAAAGAGAGGTCATGATAGACATTGAGCTTCTGAGCTCAATTGGGGACAGTCATGGGTGATGAATGTTTGCAACCTACTGCGAAGCCTCATACCGCAATATAAGGAACGTCAAATACTAAGAAAGGGCGGCCTATGAAAGAATTACTACTTTCAATAAGTACACTTAAACGGCTAATTGGGAATAGAAAAACTGTAAAAAGCCCTCTGAGAAAGCCCCCCTCTAACCTTTGATAGTAAGCTTTTCTGTAGTCTGCCTGTTGATGTATTTTCCGTTTGAACTGTGCACAACATGAAGAGACGGAACACTGGCGGCTTGTCACAATGCCCCCCGATGACATCACAATAGCGCTGCTGCCTAGAAAACAAGCTGCGCAGAAGAAGTTGTTCTTTGGGTGGGAGGGTGGGCTAGTGGAAGGAGGGGGCAATCTCTTTTTTTCCCGGGTGGTAGGGGGATGACAGGAGAAGGGAAGCGGGTGGTGAGAAAGGTACAGAGGGCAGGGTTTGGGGGCTGGGAAGGAAAGGGAAAAGATTAGGGTTTGGGGATGATGAAAGGGCTTTCTACGGGTAAGGATGGCAAAGGGTGGCAGTGACGGAAAGTCAGGCAACCTGTCCTGTCCGTCTTTTTGTATCGTGAATTGGAAAGACTGCAAGGGGGAGGGGAGTTGCTTGCGCCCTAAAGGAGGAGTTATTCAGATTCATTGCAGTGGGCGGCGGCTGCAAAACGCACCATTCTTCTTGTTTTGGCTCTGCAAAGCAGCCTTTTCAAGGGTTGGCTTGGGTGACAAAATGTCTTGTGTAGGCGTGGGTTTGTCTCCCTCTCGCTCTCTCTCCCTAAGATGTGTCCGGCATAGGCCAGGGTGCCACTCGAGGCCCAAACCAATTCTGGTTATCGCTTCTCGGCCTTTTGGCTAAGATCAAGTGTAGTATCTGTTCTTATCAGTTTAATATCTGATACGTCCCCTATCTGGGGACCATATATTAAATGGATTTTTAGAACAGGGAGATGGAAAAAGAGCTTGCTCTGTCCACTCCACGCATTGACCTGGTATTGCAGTACCTCCAGGAACGGTGCACCCCTTCTTAACCCAGTTTCCAAAAGCAGAACTCAATTCACCTGATTCATATTAGCCCGATTTAATGAATTGGAAGAAAGCATACGTCTTCATATGCACCTCAATTTGGCCCATTCACTTTTCACACTTCCTCCTTTTGTTTTTTATCTTTCACACTTTTGACTTTCTTTATTCATCCAAATAGCAAACTCATCACCACTCAACCTGACCAACTCGGCTATGTCCCCGTGCTGCAGTTCTCTGTCTTATCTAGATCATTTGCAATTGAATGGAATAGATCCCTTTTGGACAAAGTGGATTCACCTGCTGCTGCAGTGACGTGTGATAACATCTAGAATTGGCATCTGGTGCGATCTCTCCGCTTCCACTCCAAAGAAAGTTACCTGTTTATTCCTATCATGCATTGGTTTTTGGGGTTTTCTTTGAGTAATGATGATCTCTTTAGTAGTCTGTTGGCGCCCTCTCCTGGAGGAATAGTTTGCTTGCTCTTGGACATTCTAAAAGAGAGGTCATGATAGACATTGAGCTTCTGAGCTCAATTGGGGACAGTCATGGGTGATGAATGTTTGCAACCTACTGCGAAGCCTCATACCGCAATATAAGGAACGTCAAATACTAAGAAAGGGCGGCCTATGAAAGAATTACTACTTTCAATAAGTACACTTAAACGGCTAATTGGGAATAGAAAAACTGTAAAAAGCCCTCTGAGAAAGCCCCCCTCTAACCTTTGATAGTAAGCTTTTCTGTAGTCTGCCTGTTGATGTATTTTCCGTTTGAACTGTGCACAACATGAAGAGACGGAACACTGGCGGCTTGTCACAATGCCCCCCGATGACATCACAATAGCGCTGCTGCCTAGAAAACAAGCTGCGCAGAAGAAGTTGTTCTTTGGGTGGGAGGGTGGGCTAGTGGAAGGAGGGGGCAATCTCTTTTTTTCCCGGGTGGTAGGGGGATGACAGGAGAAGGGAAGCGGGTGGTGAGAAAGGTACAGAGGGCAGGGTTTGGGGGCTGGGAAGGAAAGGGAAAAGATTAGGGTTTGGGGATGATGAAAGGGCTTTCTACGGGTAAGGATGGCAAAGGGTGGCAGTGACGGAAAGTCAGGCAACCTGTCCTGTCCGTCTTTTTGTATCGTGAATTGGAAAGACTGCAAGGGGGAGGGGAGTTGCTTGCGCCCTAAAGGAGGAGTTATTCAGATTCATTGCAGTGGGCGGCGGCTGCAAAACGCACCATTCTTCTTGTTTTGGCTCTGCAAAGCAGCCTTTTCAAGGGTTGGCTTGGGTGACAAAATGTCTTGTGTAGGCGTGGGTTTGTCTCCCTCTCGCTCTCTCTCCCTAAGATGTGTCCGGCATAGGCCAGGGTGCCACTCGAGGCCCAAACCAATTCTGGTTATCGCTTCTCGGCCTTTTGGCTAAGATCAAGTGTAGTATCTGTTCTTATCAGTTTAATATCTGATACGTCCCCTATCTGGGGACCATATATTAAATGGATTTTTAGAACAGGGAGATGGAAAAAGAGCTTGCTCTGTCCACTCCACGCATTGACCTGGTATTGCAGTACCTCCAGGAACGGTGCACCCCTTCTTAACCCAGTTTCCAAAAGCAGAACTCAATTCACCTGATTCATATTAGCCCGATTTAATGAATTGGAAGAAAGCATACGTCTTCATATGCACCTCAATTTGGCCCATTCACTTTTCACACTTCCTCCTTTTGTTTTTTATCTTTCACACTTTTGACTTTCTTTATTCATCCAAATAGCAAACTCATCACCACTCAACCTGACCAACTCGGCTATGTCCCCGTGCTGCAGTTCTCTGTCTTATCTAGATCATTTGCAATTGAATGGAATAGATCCCTTTTGGACAAAGTGGATTCACCTGCTGCTGCAGTGACCACAGGTGTGATAACATCTAGAATTGGCATCTGGTGCGATCTCTCCGCTTCCACTCCAAAGAAAGTTACCTGTTTATTCCTATCATGCATTGGTTTTTGGGGTTTTCTTTGAGTAATGATGATCTCTTTAGTAGTCTGTTGGCGCCCTCTCCTGGAGGAATAGTTTGCTTGCTCTTGGACATTCTAAAAGAGAGGTCATGATAGACATTGAGCTTCTGAGCTCAATTGGGGACAGTCATGGGTGATGAATGTTTGCAACCTACTGCGAAGCCTCATACCGCAATATAAGGAACGTCAAATACTAAGAAAGGGCGGCCTATGAAAGAATTACTACTTTCAATAAGTACACTTAAACGGCTAATTGGGAATAGAAAAACTGTAAAAAGCCCTCTGAGAAAGCCCCCCTCTAACCTTTGATAGTAAGCTTTTCTGTAGTCTGCCTGTTGATGTATTTTCCGTTTGAACTGTGCACAACATGAAGAGACGGAACACTGGCGGCTTGTCACAATGCCCCCCGATGACATCACAATAGCGCTGCTGCCTAGAAAACAAGCTGCGCAGAAGAAGTTGTTCTTTGGGTGGGAGGGTGGGCTAGTGGAAGGAGGGGGCAATCTCTTTTTTTCCCGGGTGGTAGGGGGATGACAGGAGAAGGGAAGCGGGTGGTGAGAAAGGTACAGAGGGCAGGGTTTGGGGGCTGGGAAGGAAAGGGAAAAGATTAGGGTTTGGGGATGATGAAAGGGCTTTCTACGGGTAAGGATGGCAAAGGGTGGCAGTGACGGAAAGTCAGGCAACCTGTCCTGTCCGTCTTTTTGTATCGTGAATTGGAAAGACTGCAAGGGGGAGGGGAGTTGCTTGCGCCCTAAAGGAGGAGTTATTCAGATTCATTGCAGTGGGGGGCGGCGGCTGCAAAACGCACCATTCTTCTTGTTTTGTTTTGGCTCTGCAAAGCAGCCTTTTCAAGGGTTGGCTTGGGTGACAAAATGTCTTGTGTAGGCGTGGGTTTGTCTCCCTCTCGCTCTCTCTCCCTAAGATGTGTCCGGCATAGGCCAGGGTGCCACTCGAGGCCCAAACCAATTCTGGTTATCGCTTCTCGGCCTTTTGGCTAAGATCAAGTGTAGTATCTGTTCTTATCAGTTTAATATCTGATACGTCCCCTATCTGGGGACCATATATTAAATGGATTTTTAGAACAGGGAGATGGAAAAAGAGCTTGCTCTGTCCACTCCACGCATTGACCTGGTATTGCAGTACCTCCAGGAACGGTGCACCCCTTCTTAACCCAGTTTCCAAAAGCAGAACTCAATTCACCTGATTCATATTAGCCCGATTTAATGAATTGGAAGAAAGCATACGTCTTCATATGCACCTCAATTTGGCCCATTCACTTTTCACACTTCCTCCTTTTGTTTTTTATCTTTCACACTTTTGACTTTCTTTATTCATCCAAATAGCAAACTCATCACCACTCAACCTGACCAACTCGGCTATGTCCCCGTGCTGCAGTTCTCTGTCTTATCTAGATCATTTGCAATTGAATGGAATAGATCCCTTTTGGACAAAGTGGATTCACCTGCTGCTGCAGTGACCACAGGTGTGATAACATCTAGAATTGGCATCTGGTGCGATCTCTCCGCTTCCACTCCAAAGAAAGTTACCTGTTTATTCCTATCATGCATTGGTTTTTGGGGTTTTCTTTGAGTAATGATGATCTCTTTAGTAGTCTGTTGGCGCCCTCTCCTGGAGGAATAGTTTGCTTGCTCTTGGACATTCTAAAAGAGAGGTCATGATAGACATTGAGCTTCTGAGCTCAATTGGGGACAGTCATGGGTGATGAATGTTTGCAACCTACTGCGAAGCCTCATACCGCAATATAAGGAACGTCAAATACTAAGAAAGGGCGGCCTATGAAAGAATTACTACTTTCAATAAGTACACTTAAACGGCTAATTGGGAATAGAAAAACTGTAAAAAGCCCTCTGAGAAAGCCCCCCTCTAACCTTTGATAGTAAGCTTTTCTGTAGTCTGCCTGTTGATGTATTTTCCGTTTGAACTGTGCACAACATGAAGAGACGGAACACTGGCGGCTTGTCACAATGCCCCCCGATGACATCACAATAGCGCTGCTGCCTAGAAAACAAGCTGCGCAGAAGAAGTTGTTCTTTGGGTGGGAGGGTGGGCTAGTGGAAGGAGGGGGCAATCTCTTTTTTTCCCGGGTGGTAGGGGGATGACAGGAGAAGGGAAGCGGGTGGTGAGAAAGGTACAGAGGGCAGGGTTTGGGGGCTGGGAAGGAAAGGGAAAAGATTAGGGTTTGGGGATGATGAAAGGGCTTTCTACGGGTAAGGATGGCAAAGGGTGGCAGTGACGGAAAGTCAGGCAACCTGTCCTGTCCGTCTTTTTGTATCGTGAATTGGAAAGACTGCAAGGGGGAGGGGAGTTGCTTGCGCCCTAAAGGAGGAGTTATTCAGATTCATTGCAGTGGGCGGCGGCTGCAAAACGCACCATTCTTCTTGTTTTGGCTCTGCAAAGCAGCCTTTTCAAGGGTTGGCTTGGGTGACAAAATGTCTTGTGTAGGCGTGGGTTTGTCTCCCTCTCGCTCTCTCTCCCTAAGATGTGTCCGGCATAGGCCAGGGTGCCACTCGAGGCCCAAACCAATTCTGGTTATCGCTTCTCGGCCTTTTGGCTAAGATCAAGTGTAGTATCTGTTCTTATCAGTTTAATATCTGATACGTCCCCTATCTGGGGACCATATATTAAATGGATTTTTAGAACAGGGAGATGGAAAAAGAGCTTGCTCTGTCCACTCCACGCATTGACCTGGTATTGCAGTACCTCCAGGAACGGTGCACCCCTTCTTAACCCAGTTTCCAAAAGCAGAACTCAATTCACCTGATTCATATTAGCCCGATTTAATGAATTGGAAGAAAGCATACGTCTTCATATGCACCTCAATTTGGCCCATTCACTTTTCACACTTCCTCCTTTTGTTTTTTATCTTTCACACTTTTGACTTTCTTTATTCATCCAAATAGCAAACTCATCACCCACTCAACCTGACCAACTCGGCTATGTCCCCGTGCTGCAGTTCTCTGTCTTATCTAGATCATTTGCAATTGAATGGAATAGATCCCTTTTGGACAAAGTGGATTCACCTGCAGCTGCAGTGACCACAGGTGTGATAACATCTAGAATTGGCATCTGGTGCGATCTCTCCGCTTCCACTCCAAAGAAAGTTACCTGTTTATTCCTATCATGCATTGGTTTTTGGGGTTTTCTTTGAGTAATGATGATCTCTTTAGTAGTCTGTTGGCGCCCTCTCCTGGAGGAATAGTTTGCTTGCTCTTGGACATTCTAAAAGAGAGGTCATGATAGACATTGAGCTTCTGAGCTCAATTGGGGACAGTCATGGGTGATGAATGTTTGCAACCTACTGCGAAGCCTCATACCGCAATATAAGGAACGTCAAATACTAAGAAAGGGCGGCCTATGAAAGAATTACTACTTTCAATAAGTACACTTAAACGGCTAATTGGGAATAGAAAAACTGTAAAAAGCCCTCTGAGAAAGCCCCCCTCTAACCTTTGATAGTAAGCTTTTCTGTAGTCTGCCTGTTGATGTATTTTCCGTTTGAACTGTGCACAACATGAAGAGACGGAACACTGGCGGCTTGTCACAATGCCCCCCGATGACATCACAATAGCGCTGCTGCCTAGAAAACAAGCTGCGCAGAAGAAGTTGTTCTTTGGGTGGGAGGGTGGGCTAGTGGAAGGAGGGGGCAATCTCTTTTTTTCCCGGGTGGTAGGGGGATGACAGGAGAAGGGAAGCGGGTGGTGAGAAAGGTACAGAGGGCAGGGTTTGGGGGCTGGGAAGGAAAGGGAAAAGATTAGGGTTTGGGGATGATGAAAGGGCTTTCTACGGGTAAGGATGGCAAAGGGTGGCAGTGACGGAAAGTCAGGCAACCTGTCCTGTCCGTCTTTTTGTATCGTGAATTGGAAAGACTGCAAGGGGGAGGGGAGTTGCTTGCGCCCTAAAGGAGGAGTTATTCAGATTCATTGCAGTGGGCGGCGGCTGCAAAACGCACCATTCTTCTTGTTTTGGCTCTGCAAAGCAGCCTTTTCAAGGGTTGGCTTGGGTGACAAAATGTCTTGTGTAGGCGTGGGTTTGTCTCCCTCTCGCTCTCTCTCCCTAAGATGTGTCCGGCATAGGCCAGGGTGCCACTCGAGGCCCAAACCAATTCTGGTTATCGCTTCTCGGCCTTTTGGCTAAGATCAAGTGTAGTATCTGTTCTTATCAGTTTAATATCTGATACGTCCCCTATCTGGGGACCATATATTAAATGGATTTTTAGAACAGGGAGATGGAAAAAGAGCTTGCTCTGTCCACTCCACGCATTGACCTGGTATTGCAGTACCTCCAGGAACGGTGCACCCCTTCTTAACCCAGTTTCCAAAAGCAGAACTCAATTCACCTGATTCATATTAGCCCGATTTAATGAATTGGAAGAAAGCATACGTCTTCATATGCACCTCAATTTGGCCCATTCACTTTTCACACTTCCTCCTTTTGTTTTTTATCTTTCACACTTTTGACTTTCTTTATTCATCCAAATAGCAAACTCATCACCACTCAACCTGACCAACTCGGCTATGTCCCCGTGCTGCAGTTCTCTGTCTTATCTAGATCATTTGCAATTGAATGGAATAGATCCCTTTTGGACAAAGTGGATTCACCTGCTGCTGCAGTGACCACAGGTGTGATAACATCTAGAATTGGCATCTGGTGCGATCTCTCCGCTTCCACTCCAAAGAAAGTTACCTGTTTATTCCTATCATGCATTGGTTTTTGGGGTTTTCTTTGAGTAATGATGATCTCTTTAGTAGTCTGTTGGCGCCCTCTCCTGGAGGAATAGTTTGCTTGCTCTTGGACATTCTAAAAGAGAGGTCATGATAGACATTGAGCTTCTGAGCTCAATTGGGGACAGTCATGGGTGATGAATGTTTGCAACCTACTGCGAAGCCTCATACCGCAATATAAGGAACGTCAAATACTAAGAAAGGGCGGCCTATGAAAGAATTACTACTTTCAATAAGTACACTTAAACGGCTAATTGGGAATAGAAAAACTGTAAAAAGCCCTCTGAGAAAGCCCCCCTCTAACCTTTGATAGTAAGCTTTTCTGTAGTCTGCCTGTTGATGTATTTTCCGTTTGAACTGTGCACAACATGAAGAGACGGAACACTGGCGGCTTGTCACAATGCCCCCCGATGACATCACAATAGCGCTGCTGCCTAGAAAACAAGCTGCGCAGAAGAAGTTGTTCTTTGGGTGGGAGGGTGGGCTAGTGGAAGGAGGGGGCAATCTCTTTTTTTCCCGGGTGGTAGGGGGATGACAGGAGAAGGGAAGCGGGTGGTGAGAAAGGTACAGAGGGCAGGGTTTGGGGGCTGGGAAGGAAAGGGAAAAGATTAGGGTTTGGGGATGATGAAAGGGCTTTCTACGGGTAAGGATGGCAAAGGGTGGCAGTGACGGAAAGTCAGGCAACCTGTCCTGTCCGTCTTTTTGTATCGTGAATTGGAAAGACTGCAAGGGGGAGGGGAGTTGCTTGCGCCCTAAAGGAGGAGTTATTCAGATTCATTGCAGTGGGGGGCGGCGGCTGCAAAACGCACCATTCTTCTTGTTTTGGCTCTGCAAAGCAGCCTTTTCAAGGGTTGGCTTGGGTGACAAAATGTCTTGTGTAGGCGTGGGTTTGTCTCCCTCTCGCTCTCTCTCCCTAAGATGTGTCCGGCATAGGCCAGGGTGCCACTCGAGGCCCAAACCAATTCTGGTTATCGCTTCTCGGCCTTTTGGCTAAGATCAAGTGTAGTCCCTTCATTGGGTTTGCCTTGGTCTTGGCTGGGAGGGGCCCGGGCTTGCACAACCGCCGGCCTCGGGGATTGTTGCGCCTTTTGGTGCTTACGTCCCCTTATGGCTGGTGGTTCCTGGGCTCGGGAGGCGATCACCTGCGGCACTGCGCTTTTGTGTGGTGGCCGATGACCGTTTTCTGAAATTTGCGGATGAAATCTCATCTGTTCTTATCAGTTTAATATCTGATACGTCCCCTATCTGGGGACCATATATTAAATGGATTTTTAGAACAGGGAGATGGAAAAAGAGCTTGCTCTGTCCACTCCACGCATTGACCTGGTATTGCAGTACCTCCAGGAACGGTGCACCCCTTCTTAACCCAGTTTCCAAAAGCAGAACTCAATTCACCTGATTCATATTAGCCCGATTTAATGAATTGGAAGAAAGCATACGTCTTCATATGCACCTCAATTTGGCCCATTCACTTTTCACACTTCCTCCTTTTGTTTTTTATCTTTCACACTTTTGACTTTCTTTATTCATCCAAATAGCAAACTCATCACCACTCAACCTGACCAACTCGGCTATGTCCCCGTGCTGCAGTTCTCTGTCTTATCTAGATCATTTGCAATTGAATGGAATAGATCCCTTTTGGACAAAGTGGATTCACCTGCTGCTGCAGTGACCACAGGTGTGATAACATCTAGAATTGGCATCTGGTGCGATCTCTCCGCTTCCACTCCAAAGAAAGTTACCTGTTTATTCCTATCATGCATTGGTTTTTGGGGTTTTCTTTGAGTAATGATGATCTCTTTAGTAGTCTGTTGGCGCCCTCTCCTGGAGGAATAGTTTGCTTGCTCTTGGACATTCTAAAAGAGAGGTCATGATAGACATTGAGCTTCTGAGCTCAATTGGGGACAGTCATGGGTGATGAATGTTTGCAACCTACTGCGAAGCCTCATACCGCAATATAAGGAACGTCAAATACTAAGAAAGGGCGGCCTATGAAAGAATTACTACTTTCAATAAGTACACTTAAACGGCTAATTGGGAATAGAAAAACTGTAAAAAGCCCTCTGAGAAAGCCCCCCTCTAACCTTTGATAGTAAGCTTTTCTGTAGTCTGCCTGTTGATGTATTTTCCGTTTGAACTGTGCACAACATGAAGAGACGGAACACTGGCGGCTTGTCACAATGCCCCCCGATGACATCACAATAGCGCTGCTGCCTAGAAAACAAGCTGCGCAGAAGAAGTTGTTCTTTGGGTGGGAGGGTGGGCTAGTGGAAGGAGGGGGCAATCTCTTTTTTTCCCGGGTGGTAGGGGGATGACAGGAGAAGGGAAGCGGGTGGTGAGAAAGGTACAGAGGGCAGGGTTTGGGGGCTGGGAAGGAAAGGGAAAAGATTAGGGTTTGGGGATGATGAAAGGGCTTTCTACGGGTAAGGATGGCAAAGGGTGGCAGTGACGGAAAGTCAGGCAACCTGTCCTGTCCGTCTTTTTGTATCGTGAATTGGAAAGACTGCAAGGGGGAGGGGAGTTGCTTGCGCCCTAAAGGAGGAGTTATTCAGATTCATTGCAGTGGGGGGCGGCGGCTGCAAAACGCACCATTCTTCTTGTTTTGGCTCTGCAAAGCAGCCTTTTCAAGGGTTGGCTTGGGTGACAAAATGTCTTGTGCAGGCGTGGGTTTGTCTCCCTCTCGCTCTCTCTCCCTAAGATGTGTCCGGCATAGGCCAGGGTGCCACTCGAGGCCCAAACCAATTCTGGTTATCGCTTCTCGGCCTTTTGGCTAAGATCAAGTGTAGTATCTGTTCTTATCAGTTTAATATCTGATACGTCCCCTATCTGGGGACCATATATTAAATGGATTTTTAGAACAGGGAGATGGAAAAAGAGCTTGCTCTGTCCACTCCACGCATTGACCTGGTATTGCAGTACCTCCAGGAACGGTGCACCCCTTCTTAACCCAGTTTCCAAAAGCAGAACTCAATTCACCTGATTCATATTAGCCCGATTTAATGAATTGGAAGAAAGCATACGTCTTCATATGCACCTCAATTTGGCCCATTCACTTTTCACACTTCCTCCTTTTGTTTTTTATCTTTCACACTTTTGACTTTCTTTATTCATCCAAATAGCAAACTCATCACCACTCAACCTGACCAACTCGGCTATGTCCCCGTGCTGCAGTTCTCTGTCTTATCTAGATCATTTGCAATTGAATGGAATAGATCCCTTTTGGACAAAGTGGATTCACCTGCTGCTGCAGTGACCACAGGTGTGATAACATCTAGAATTGGCATCTGGTGCGATCTCTCCGCTTCCACTCCAAAGAAAGTTACCTGTTTATTCCTATCATGCATTGGTTTTTGGGGTTTTCTTTGAGTAATGATGATCTCTTTAGTAGTCTGTTGGCGCCCTCTCCTGGAGGAATAGTTTGCTTGCTCTTGGACATTCTAAAAGAGAGGTCATGATAGACATTGAGCTTCTGAGCTCAATTGGGGACAGTCATGGGTGATGAATGTTTGCAACCTACTGCGAAGCCTCATACCGCAATATAAGGAACGTCAAATACTAAGAAAGGGCGGCCTATGAAAGAATTACTACTTTCAATAAGTACACTTAAACGGCTAATTGGGAATAGAAAAACTGTAAAAAGCCCTCTGAGAAAGCCCCCCTCTAACCTTTGATAGTAAGCTTTTCTGTAGTCTGCCTGTTGATGTATTTTCCGTTTGAACTGTGCACAACATGAAGAGACGGAACACTGGCGGCTTGTCACAATGCCCCCCGATGACATCACAATAGCGCTGCTGCCTAGAAAACAAGCTGCGCAGAAGAAGTTGTTCTTTGGGTGGGAGGGTGGGCTAGTGGAAGGAGGGGGCAATCTCTTTTTTTCCCGGGTGGTAGGGGGATGACAGGAGAAGGGAAGCGGGTGGTGAGAAAGGTACAGAGGGCAGGGTTTGGGGGCTGGGAAGGAAAGGGAAAAGATTAGGGTTTGGGGATGATGAAAGGGCTTTCTACGGGTAAGGATGGCAAAGGGTGGCAGTGACGGAAAGTCAGGCAACCTGTCCTGTCCGTCTTTTTGTATCGTGAATTGGAAAGACTGCAAGGGGGAGGGGAGTTGCTTGCGCCCTAAAGGAGGAGTTATTCAGATTCATTGCAGTGGGGGGCGGCGGCTGCAAAACGCACCATTCTTCTTGTTTTGGCTCTGCAAAGCAGCCTTTTCAAGGGTTGGCTTGGGTGACAAAATGTCTTGTGTAGGCGTGGGTTTGTCTCCCTCTCGCTCTCTCTCCCTAAGATGTGTCCGGCATAGGCCAGGGTGCCACTCGAGGCCCAAACCAATTCTGGTTATCGCTTCTCGGCCTTTTGGCTAAGATCAAGTGTAGTATCTGTTCTTATCAGTTTAATATCTGATACGTCCCCTATCTGGGGACCATATATTAAATGGATTTTTAGAACAGGGAGATGGAAAAAGAGCTTGCTCTGTCCACTCCACGCATTGACCTGGTATTGCAGTACCTCCAGGAACGGTGCACCCCTTCTTAACCCAGTTTCCAAAAGCAGAACTCAATTCACCTGATTCATATTAGCCCGATTTAATGAATTGGAAGAAAGCATACGTCTTCATATGCACCTCAATTTGGCCCATTCACTTTTCACACTTCCTCCTTTTGTTTTTTATCTTTCACACTTTTGACTTTCTTTATTCATCCAAATAGCAAACTCATCACCACTCAACCTGACCAACTCGGCTATGTCCCCGTGCTGCAGTTCTCTGTCTTATCTAGATCATTTGCAATTGAATGGAATAGATCCCTTTTGGACAAAGTGGATTCACCTGCTGCTGCAGTGACCACAGGTGTGATAACATCTAGAATTGGCATCTGGTGCGATCTCTCCGCTTCCACTCCAAAGAAAGTTACCTGTTTATTCCTATCATGCATTGGTTTTTGGGGTTTTCTTTGAGTAATGATGATCTCTTTAGTAGTCTGTTGGCGCCCTCTCCTGGAGGAATAGTTTGCTTGCTCTTGGACATTCTAAAAGAGAGGTCATGATAGACATTGAGCTTCTGAGCTCAATTGGGGACAGTCATGGGTGATGAATGTTTGCAACCTACTGCGAAGCCTCATACCGCAATATAAGGAACGTCAAATACTAAGAAAGGGCGGCCTATGAAAGAATTACTACTTTCAATAAGTACACTTAAACGGCTAATTGGGAATAGAAAAACTGTAAAAAGCCCTCTGAGAAAGCCCCCCTCTAACCTTTGATAGTAAGCTTTTCTGTAGTCTGCCTGTTGATGTATTTTCCGTTTGAACTGTGCACAACATGAAGAGACGGAACACTGGCGGCTTGTCACAATGCCCCCCGATGACATCACAATAGCGCTGCTGCCTAGAAAACAAGCTGCGCAGAAGAAGTTGTTCTTTGGGTGGGAGGGTGGGCTAGTGGAAGGAGGGGGCAATCTCTTTTTTTCCCGGGTGGTAGGGGGATGACAGGAGAAGGGAAGCGGGTGGTGAGAAAGGTACAGAGGGCAGGGTTTGGGGGCTGGGAAGGAAAGGGAAAAGATTAGGGTTTGGGGATGATGAAAGGGCTTTCTACGGGTAAGGATGGCAAAGGGTGGCAGTGACGGAAAGTCAGGCAACCTGTCCTGTCCGTCTTTTTGTATCGTGAATTGGAAAGACTGCAAGGGGGAGGGGAGTTGCTTGCGCCCTAAAGGAGGAGTTATTCAGATTCATTGCAGTGGGGGGCGGCGGCTGCAAAACGCACCATTCTTCTTGTTTTGGCTCTGCAAAGCAGCCTTTTCAAGGGTTGGCTTGGGTGACAAAATGTCTTGTGTAGGCGTGGGTTTGTCTCCCTCTCGCTCTCTCTCCCTAAGATGTGTCCGGCATAGGCCAGGGTGCCACTCGAGGCCCAAACCAATTCTGGTTATCGCTTCTCGGCCTTTTGGCTAAGATCAAGTGTAGTATCTGTTCTTATCAGTTTAATATCTGATACGTCCCCTATCTGGGGACCATATATTAAATGGATTTTTAGAACAGGGAGATGGAAAAAGAGCTTGCTCTGTCCACTCCACGCATTGACCTGGTATTGCAGTACCTCCAGGAACGGTGCACCCCTTCTTAACCCAGTTTCCAAAAGCAGAACTCAATTCACCTGATTCATATTAGCCCGATTTAATGAATTGGAAGAAAGCATACGTCTTCATATGCACCTCAATTTGGCCCATTCACTTTTCACACTTCCTCCTTTTGTTTTTTATCTTTCACACTTTTGACTTTCTTTATTCATCCAAATAGCAAACTCATCACCACTCAACCTGACCAACTCGGCTATGTCCCCGTGCTGCAGTTCTCTGTCTTATCTAGATCATTTGCAATTGAATGGAATAGATCCCTTTTGGACAAAGTGGATTCACCTGCTGCTGCAGTGACCACAGGTGTGATAACATCTAGAATTGGCATCTGGTGCGATCTCTCCGCTTCCACTCCAAAGAAAGTTACCTGTTTATTCCTATCATGCATTGGTTTTTGGGGTTTTCTTTGAGTAATGATGATCTCTTTAGTAGTCTGTTGGCGCCCTCTCCTGGAGGAATAGTTTGCTTGCTCTTGGACATTCTAAAAGAGAGGTCATGATAGACATTGAGCTTCTGAGCTCAATTGGGGACAGTCATGGGTGATGAATGTTTGCAACCTACTGCGAAGCCTCATACCGCAATATAAGGAACGTCAAATACTAAGAAAGGGCGGCCTATGAAAGAATTACTACTTTCAATAAGTACACTTAAACGGCTAATTGGGAATAGAAAAACTGTAAAAAGCCCTCTGAGAAAGCCCCCCTCTAACCTTTGATAGTAAGCTTTTCTGTAGTCTGCCTGTTGATGTATTTTCCGTTTGAACTGTGCACAACATGAAGAGACGGAACACTGGCGGCTTGTCACAATGCCCCCCGATGACATCACAATAGCGCTGCTGCCTAGAAAACAAGCTGCGCAGAAGAAGTTGTTCTTTGGGTGGGAGGGTGGGCTAGTGGAAGGAGGGGGCAATCTCTTTTTTTCCCGGGTGGTAGGGGGATGACAGGAGAAGGGAAGCGGGTGGTGAGAAAGGTACAGAGGGCAGGGTTTGGGGGCTGGGAAGGAAAGGGAAAAGATTAGGGTTTGGGGATGATGAAAGGGCTTTCTACGGGTAAGGATGGCAAAGGGTGGCAGTGACGGAAAGTCAGGCAACCTGTCCTGTCCGTCTTTTTGTATCGTGAATTGGAAAGACTGCAAGGGGGAGGGGAGTTGCTTGCGCCCTAAAGGAGGAGTTATTCAGATTCATTGCAGTGGGGGGCGGCGGCTGCAAAACGCACCATTCTTCTTGTTTTGGCTCTGCAAAGCAGCCTTTTCAAGGGTTGGCTTGGGTGACAAAATGTCTTGTGTAGGCGTGGGTTTGTCTCCCTCTCGCTCTCTCTCCCTAAGATGTGTCCGGCATAGGCCAGGGTGCCACTCGAGGCCCAAACCAATTCTGGTTATCGCTTCTCGGCCTTTTGGCTAAGATCAAGTGTAGTATCTGTTCTTATCAGTTTAATATCTGATACGTCCCCTATCTGGGGACCATATATTAAATGGATTTTTAGAACAGGGAGATGGAAAAAGAGCTTGCTCTGTCCACTCCACGCATTGACCTGGTATTGCAGTACCTCCAGGAACGGTGCACCCCTTCTTAACCCAGTTTCCAAAAGCAGAACTCAATTCACCTGATTCATATTAGCCCGATTTAATGAATTGGAAGAAAGCATACGTCTTCATATGCACCTCAATTTGGCCCATTCACTTTTCACACTTCCTCCTTTTGTTTTTTATCTTTCACACTTTTGACTTTCTTTATTCATCCAAATAGCAAACTCATCACCACTCAACCTGACCAACTCGGCTATGTCCCCGTGCTGCAGTTCTCTGTCTTATCTAGATCATTTGCAATTGAATGGAATAGATCCCTTTTGGACAAAGTGGATTCACCTGCTGCTGCAGTGACCACAGGTGTGATAACATCTAGAATTGGCATCTGGTGCGATCTCTCCGCTTCCACTCCAAAGAAAGTTACCTGTTTATTCCTATCATGCATTGGTTTTTGGGGTTTTCTTTGAGTAATGATGATCTCTTTAGTAGTCTGTTGGCGCCCTCTCCTGGAGGAATAGTTTGCTTGCTCTTGGACATTCTAAAAGAGAGGTCATGATAGACATTGAGCTTCTGAGCTCAATTGGGGACAGTCATGGGTGATGAATGTTTGCAACCTACTGCGAAGCCTCATACCGCAATATAAGGAACGTCAAATACTAAGAAAGGGCGGCCTATGAAAGAATTACTACTTTCAATAAGTACACTTAAACGGCTAATTGGGAATAGAAAAACTGTAAAAAGCCCTCTGAGAAAGCCCCCCTCTAACCTTTGATAGTAAGCTTTTCTGTAGTCTGCCTGTTGATGTATTTTCCGTTTGAACTGTGCACAACATGAAGAGACGGAACACTGGCGGCTTGTCACAATGCCCCCCGATGACATCACAATAGCGCTGCTGCCTAGAAAACAAGCTGCGCAGAAGAAGTTGTTCTTTGGGTGGGAGGGTGGGCTAGTGGAAGGAGGGGGCAATCTCTTTTTTTCCCGGGTGGTAGGGGGATGACAGGAGAAGGGAAGCGGGTGGTGAGAAAGGTACAGAGGGCAGGGTTTGGGGGCTGGGAAGGAAAGGGAAAAGATTAGGGTTTGGGGATGATGAAAGGGCTTTCTACGGGTAAGGATGGCAAAGGGTGGCAGTGACGGAAAGTCAGGCAACCTGTCCTGTCCGTCTTTTTGTATCGTGAATTGGAAAGACTGCAAGGGGGAGGGGAGTTGCTTGCGCCCTAAAGGAGGAGTTATTCAGATTCATTGCAGTGGGCGGCGGCTGCAAAACGCACCATTCTTCTTGTTTTGGCTCTGCAAAGCAGCCTTTTCAAGGGTTGGCTTGGGTGACAAAATGTCTTGTGTAGGCGTGGGTTTGTCTCCCTCTCGCTCTCTCTCCCTAAGATGTGTCCGGCATAGGCCAGGGTGCCACTCGAGGCCCAAACCAATTCTGGTTATCGCTTCTCGGCCTTTTGGCTAAGATCAAGTGTAGTATCTGTTCTTATCAGTTTAATATCTGATACGTCCCCTATCTGGGGACCATATATTAAATGGATTTTTAGAACAGGGAGATGGAAAAAGAGCTTGCTCTGTCCACTCCACGCATTGACCTGGTATTGCAGTACCTCCAGGAACGGTGCACCCCTTCTTAACCCAGTTTCCAAAAGCAGAACTCAATTCACCTGATTCATATTAGCCCGATTTAATGAATTGGAAGAAAGCATACGTCTTCATATGCACCTCAATTTGGCCCATTCACTTTTCACACTTCCTCCTTTTGTTTTTTATCTTTCACACTTTTGACTTTCTTTATTCATCCAAATAGCAAACTCATCACCACTCAACCTGACCAACTCGGCTATGTCCCCGTGCTGCAGTTCTCTGTCTTATCTAGATCATTTGCAATTGAATGGAATAGATCCCTTTTGGACAAAGTGGATTCACCTGCTGCTGCAGTGACCACAGGTGTGATAACATCTAGAATTGGCATCTGGTGCGATCTCTCCGCTTCCACTCCAAAGAAAGTTACCTGTTTATTCCTATCATGCATTGGTTTTTGGGGTTTTCTTTGAGTAATGATGATCTCTTTAGTAGTCTGTTGGCGCCCTCTCCTGGAGGAATAGTTTGCTTGCTCTTGGACATTCTAAAAGAGAGGTCATGATAGACATTGAGCTTCTGAGCTCAATTGGGGACAGTCATGGGTGATGAATGTTTGCAACCTACTGCGAAGCCTCATACCGCAATATAAGGAACGTCAAATACTAAGAAAGGGCGGCCTATGAAAGAATTACTACTTTCAATAAGTACACTTAAACGGCTAATTGGGAATAGAAAAACTGTAAAAAGCCCTCTGAGAAAGCCCCCCTCTAACCTTTGATAGTAAGCTTTTCTGTAGTCTGCCTGTTGATGTATTTTCCGTTTGAACTGTGCACAACATGAAGAGACGGAACACTGGCGGCTTGTCACAATGCCCCCCGATGACATCACAATAGCGCTGCTGCCTAGAAAACAAGCTGCGCAGAAGAAGTTGTTCTTTGGGTGGGAGGGTGGGCTAGTGGAAGGAGGGGGCAATCTCTTTTTTTCCCGGGTGGTAGGGGGATGACAGGAGAAGGGAAGCGGGTGGTGAGAAAGGTACAGAGGGCAGGGTTTGGGGGCTGGGAAGGAAAGGGAAAAGATTAGGGTTTGGGGATGATGAAAGGGCTTTCTACGGGTAAGGATGGCAAAGGGTGGCAGTGACGGAAAGTCAGGCAACCTGTCCTGTCCGTCTTTTTGTATCGTGAATTGGAAAGACTGCAAGGGGGAGGGGAGTTGCTTGCGCCCTAAAGGAGGAGTTATTCAGATTCATTGCAGTGGGCGGCGGCTGCAAAACGCACCATTCTTCTTGTTTTGGCTCTGCAAAGCAGCCTTTTCAAGGGTTGGCTTGGGTGACAAAATGTCTTGTGTAGGCGTGGGTTTGTCTCCCTCTCGCTCTCTCTCCCTAAGATGTGTCCGGCATAGGCCAGGGTGCCACTCGAGGCCCAAACCAATTCTGGTTATCGCTTCTCGGCCTTTTGGCTAAGATCAAGTGTAGTATCTGTTCTTATCAGTTTAATATCTGATACGTCCCCTATCTGGGGACCATATATTAAATGGATTTTTAGAACAGGGAGATGGAAAAAGAGCTTGCTCTGTCCACTCCACGCATTGACCTGGTATTGCAGTACCTCCAGGAACGGTGCACCCCTTCTTAACCCAGTTTCCAAAAGCAGAACTCAATTCACCTGATTCATATTAGCCCGATTTAATGAATTGGAAGAAAGCATACGTCTTCATATGCACCTCAATTTGGCCCATTCACTTTTCACACTTCCTCCTTTTGTTTTTTATCTTTCACACTTTTGACTTTCTTTATTCATCCAAATAGCAAACTCATCACCACTCAACCTGACCAACTCGGCTATGTCCCCGTGCTGCAGTTCTCTGTCTTATCTAGATCATTTGCAATTGAATGGAATAGATCCCTTTTGGACAAAGTGGATTCACCTGCTGCTGCAGTGACCACAGGTGTGATAACATCTAGAATTGGCATCTGGTGCGATCTCTCCGCTTCCACTCCAAAGAAAGTTACCTGTTTATTCCTATCATGCATTGGTTTTTGGGGTTTTCTTTGAGTAATGATGATCTCTTTAGTAGTCTGTTGGCGCCCTCTCCTGGAGGAATAGTTTGCTTGCTCTTGGACATTCTAAAAGAGAGGTCATGATAGACATTGAGCTTCTGAGCTCAATTGGGGACAGTCATGGGTGATGAATGTTTGCAACCTACTGCGAAGCCTCATACCGCAATATAAGGAACGTCAAATACTAAGAAAGGGCGGCCTATGAAAGAATTACTACTTTCAATAAGTACACTTAAACGGCTAATTGGGAATAGAAAAACTGTAAAAAGCCCTCTGAGAAAGCCCCCCTCTAACCTTTGATAGTAAGCTTTTCTGTAGTCTGCCTGTTGATGTATTTTCCGTTTGAACTGTGCACAACATGAAGAGACGGAACACTGGCGGCTTGTCACAATGCCCCCCGATGACATCACAATAGCGCTGCTGCCTAGAAAACAAGCTGCGCAGAAGAAGTTGTTCTTTGGGTGGGAGGGTGGGCTAGTGGAAGGAGGGGGCAATCTCTTTTTTTCCCGGGTGGTAGGGGGATGACAGGAGAAGGGAAGCGGGTGGTGAGAAAGGTACAGAGGGCAGGGTTTGGGGGCTGGGAAGGAAAGGGAAAAGATTAGGGTTTGGGGATGATGAAAGGGCTTTCTACGGGTAAGGATGGCAAAGGGTGGCAGTGACGGAAAGTCAGGCAACCTGTCCTGTCCGTCTTTTTGTATCGTGAATTGGAAAGACTGCAAGGGGGAGGGGAGTTGCTTGCGCCCTAAAGGAGGAGTTATTCAGATTCATTGCAGTGGGCGGCGGCTGCAAAACGCACCATTCTTCTTGTTTTGGCTCTGCAAAGCAGCCTTTTCAAGGGTTGGCTTGGGTGACAAAATGTCTTGTGTAGGCGTGGGTTTGTCTCCCTCTCGCTCTCTCTCCCTAAGATGTGTCCGGCATAGGCCAGGGTGCCACTCGAGGCCCAAACCAATTCTGGTTATCGCTTCTCGGCCTTTTGGCTAAGATCAAGTGTAGTATCTGTTCTTATCAGTTTAATATCTGATACGTCCCCTATCTGGGGACCATATATTAAATGGATTTTTAGAACAGGGAGATGGAAAAAGAGCTTGCTCTGTCCACTCCACGCATTGACCTGGTATTGCAGTACCTCCAGGAACGGTGCACCCCTTCTTAACCCAGTTTCCAAAAGCAGAACTCAATTCACCTGATTCATATTAGCCCGATTTAATGAATTGGAAGAAAGCATACGTCTTCATATGCACCTCAATTTGGCCCATTCACTTTTCACACTTCCTCCTTTTGTTTTTTATCTTTCACACTTTTGACTTTCTTTATTCATCCAAATAGCAAACTCATCACCACTCAACCTGACCAACTCGGCTATGTCCCCGTGCTGCAGTTCTCTGTCTTATCTAGATCATTTGCAATTGAATGGAATAGATCCCTTTTGGACAAAGTGGATTCACCTGCTGCTGCAGTGACCACAGGTGTGATAACATCTAGAATTGGCATCTGGTGCGATCTCTCCGCTTCCACTCCAAAGAAAGTTACCTGTTTATTCCTATCATGCATTGGTTTTTGGGGTTTTCTTTGAGTAATGATGATCTCTTTAGTAGTCTGTTGGCGCCCTCTCCTGGAGGAATAGTTTGCTTGCTCTTGGACATTCTAAAAGAGAGGTCATGATAGACATTGAGCTTCTGAGCTCAATTGGGGACAGTCATGGGTGATGAATGTTTGCAACCTACTGCGAAGCCTCATACCGCAATATAAGGAACGTCAAATACTAAGAAAGGGCGGCCTATGAAAGAATTACTACTTTCAATAAGTACACTTAAACGGCTAATTGGGAATAGAAAAACTGTAAAAAGCCCTCTGAGAAAGCCCCCCTCTAACCTTTGATAGTAAGCTTTTCTGTAGTCTGCCTGTTGATGTATTTTCCGTTTGAACTGTGCACAACATGAAGAGACGGAACACTGGCGGCTTGTCACAATGCCCCCCGATGACATCACAATAGCGCTGCTGCCTAGAAAACAAGCTGCGCAGAAGAAGTTGTTCTTTGGGTGGGAGGGTGGGCTAGTGGAAGGAGGGGGCAATCTCTTTTTTTCCCGGGTGGTAGGGGGATGACAGGAGAAGGGAAGCGGGTGGTGAGAAAGGTACAGAGGGCAGGGTTTGGGGGCTGGGAAGGAAAGGGAAAAGATTAGGGTTTGGGGATGATGAAAGGGCTTTCTACGGGTAAGGATGGCAAAGGGTGGCAGTGACGGAAAGTCAGGCAACCTGTCCTGTCCGTCTTTTTGTATCGTGAATTGGAAAGACTGCAAGGGGGAGGGGAGTTGCTTGCGCCCTAAAGGAGGAGTTATTCAGATTCATTGCAGTGGGCGGCGGCTGCAAAACGCACCATTCTTCTTGTTTTGGCTCTGCAAAGCAGCCTTTTCAAGGGTTGGCTTGGGTGACAAAATGTCTTGTGTAGGCGTGGGTTTGTCTCCCTCTCGCTCTCTCTCCCTAAGATGTGTCCGGCATAGGCCAGGGTGCCACTCGAGGCCCAAACCAATTCTGGTTATCGCTTCTCGGCCTTTTGGCTAAGATCAAGTGTAGTATCTGTTCTTATCAGTTTAATATCTGATACGTCCCCTATCTGGGGACCATATATTAAATGGATTTTTAGAACAGGGAGATGGAAAAAGAGCTTGCTCTGTCCACTCCACGCATTGACCTGGTATTGCAGTACCTCCAGGAACGGTGCACCCCTTCTTAACCCAGTTTCCAAAAGCAGAACTCAATTCACCTGATTCATATTAGCCCGATTTAATGAATTGGAAGAAAGCATACGTCTTCATATGCACCTCAATTTGGCCCATTCACTTTTCACACTTCCTCCTTTTGTTTTTTATCTTTCACACTTTTGACTTTCTTTATTCATCCAAATAGCAAACTCATCACCACTCAACCTGACCAACTCGGCTATGTCCCCGTGCTGCAGTTCTCTGTCTTATCTAGATCATTTGCAATTGAATGGAATAGATCCCTTTTGGACAAAGTGGATTCACCTGCTGCTGCAGTGACCACAGGTGTGATAACATCTAGAATTGGCATCTGGTGCGATCTCTCCGCTTCCACTCCAAAGAAAGTTACCTGTTTATTCCTATCATGCATTGGTTTTTGGGGTTTTCTTTGAGTAATGATGATCTCTTTAGTAGTCTGTTGGCGCCCTCTCCTGGAGGAATAGTTTGCTTGCTCTTGGACATTCTAAAAGAGAGGTCATGATAGACATTGAGCTTCTGAGCTCAATTGGGGACAGTCATGGGTGATGAATGTTTGCAACCTACTGCGAAGCCTCATACCGCAATATAAGGAACGTCAAATACTAAGAAAGGGCGGCCTATGAAAGAATTACTACTTTCAATAAGTACACGTTAAACGGCTAATTGGGAATAGAAAAACTGTAAAAAGCCCTCTGAGAAAGCCCCCCTCTAACCTTTGATAGTAAGCTTTTCTGTAGTCTGCCTGTTGATGTATTTTCCGTTTGAACTGTGCACAACATGAAGAGACGGAACACTGGCGGCTTGTCACAATGCCCCCCGATGACATCACAATAGCGCTGCTGCCTAGAAAACAAGCTGCGCAGAAGAAGTTGTTCTTTGGGTGGGAGGGTGGGCTAGTGGAAGGAGGGGGCAATCTCTTTTTTTCCCGGGTGGTAGGGGGATGACAGGAGAAGGGAAGCGGGTGGTGAGAAAGGTACAGAGGGCAGGGTTTGGGGGCTGGGAAGGAAAGGGAAAAGATTAGGGTTTGGGGATGATGAAAGGGCTTTCTACGGGTAAGGATGGCAAAGGGTGGCAGTGACGGAAAGTCAGGCAACCTGTCCTGTCCGTCTTTTTGTATCGTGAATTGGAAAGACTGCAAGGGGGAGGGGAGTTGCTTGCGCCCTAAAGGAGGAGTTATTCAGATTCATTGCAGTGGGCGGCGGCTGCAAAACGCACCATTCTTCTTGTTTTGGCTCTGCAAAGCAGCCTTTTCAAGGGTTGGCTTGGGTGACAAAATGTCTTGTGTAGGCGTGGGTTTGTCTCCCTCTCGCTCTCTCTCCCTAAGATGTGTCCGGCATAGGCCAGGGTGCCACTCGAGGCCCAAACCAATTCTGGTTATCGCTTCTCGGCCTTTTGGCTAAGATCAAGTGTAGTATCTGTTCTTATCAGTTTAATATCTGATACGTCCCCTATCTGGGGACCATATATTAAATGGATTTTTAGAACAGGGAGATGGAAAAAGAGCTTGCTCTGTCCACTCCACGCATTGACCTGGTATTGCAGTACCTCCAGGAACGGTGCACCCCTTCTTAACCCAGTTTCCAAAAGCAGAACTCAATTCACCTGATTCATATTAGCCCGATTTAATGAATTGGAAGAAAGCATACGTCTTCATATGCACCTCAATTTGGCCCATTCACTTTTCACACTTCCTCCTTTTGTTTTTTATCTTTCACACTTTTGACTTTCTTTATTCATCCAAATAGCAAACTCATCACCACTCAACCTGACCAACTCGGCTATGTCCCCGTGCTGCAGTTCTCTGTCTTATCTAGATCATTTGCAATTGAATGGAATAGATCCCTTTTGGACAAAGTGGATTCACCTGCTGCTGCAGTGACCACAGGTGTGATAACATCTAGAATTGGCATCTGGTGCGATCTCTCCGCTTCCACTCCAAAGAAAGTTACCTGTTTATTCCTATCATGCATTGGTTTTTGGGGTTTTCTTTGAGTAATGATGATCTCTTTAGTAGTCTGTTGGCGCCCTCTCCTGGAGGAATAGTTTGCTTGCTCTTGGACATTCTAAAAGAGAGGTCATGATAGACATTGAGCTTCTGAGCTCAATTGGGGACAGTCATGGGTGATGAATGTTTGCAACCTACTGCGAAGCCTCATACCGCAATATAAGGAACGTCAAATACTAAGAAAGGGCGGCCTATGAAAGAATTACTACTTTCAATAAGTACACTTAAACGGCTAATTGGGAATAGAAAAACTGTAAAAAGCCCTCTGAGAAAGCCCCCCTCTAACCTTTGATAGTAAGCTTTTCTGTAGTCTGCCTGTTGATGTATTTTCCGTTTGAACTGTGCACAACATGAAGAGACGGAACACTGGCGGCTTGTCACAATGCCCCCCGATGACATCACAATAGCGCTGCTGCCTAGAAAACAAGCTGCGCAGAAGAAGTTGTTCTTTGGGTGGGAGGGTGGGCTAGTGGAAGGAGGGGGCAATCTCTTTTTTTCCCGGGTGGTAGGGGGATGACAGGAGAAGGGAAGCGGGTGGTGAGAAAGGTACAGAGGGCAGGGTTTGGGGGCTGGGAAGGAAAGGGAAAAGATTAGGGTTTGGGGATGATGAAAGGGCTTTCTACGGGTAAGGATGGCAAAGGGTGGCAGTGACGGAAAGTCAGGCAACCTGTCCTGTCCGTCTTTTTGTATCGTGAATTGGAAAGACTGCAAGGGGGAGGGGAGTTGCTTGCGCCCTAAAGGAGGAGTTATTCAGATTCATTGCAGTGGGCGGCGGCTGCAAAACGCACCATTCTTCTTGTTTTGGCTCTGCAAAGCAGCCTTTTCAAGGGTTGGCTTGGGTGACAAAATGTCTTGTGTAGGCGTGGGTTTGTCTCCCTCTCGCTCTCTCTCCCTAAGATGTGTCCGGCATAGGCCAGGGTGCCAC
>NW_027443978.1:0-31375 GCF_048569485.1 Anomaloglossus baeobatrachus | reverse complement strand
ATCCATTTTAAAGCCATTTTTAAGGCATTTCGCGCATACATAAAATGAACACATTTTTCTCCAAAACTATAACAGATGCAAGCTTGTCCTGTTTGGTGGAGATGATATTTAATAAAATAAGTAGAAATCCACTAAAAGTTTTGTTTGGTTATCTTGCAATCCCGAGATAATCGTCTCCATGCTCCAAATCCATTTTAAAGCCATTTTTAAGGCATTTCGCGCATACATGAAATGAACACATTTTTCTCCAAAACTATAACAGATGCAAGCTTGTCCTGTTTGGTGGAGATGATATTTAATAAAATAAGTAGAAATCCACTAAAAGTTTTGTTTGGTTATCTTGCAATCCCGAGATAATCGTCTCCATGCTCCAAATCCATTTTAAAGCCATTTCAAAGGCATTTTGCGCATACATGAAATTAACACATTTTTCTCCAAAACTATAACACATGCAAGCTTGTCCTGTTTGGTGGAGATGATATTTAATAAAATAAGTAGAAATCCACTAAAAGTTTTGTTTGGTTATCTTGCAATCCCGAGATAATCGTCTCCATGCTCCAAATCCATTTTAAAGCCATTTTTAAGGCATTTCGCGCGTACATGAAATGAACACATTTTTCTCCAAAACTATAACAGATGCAAGCTTGTCCTGTTTGGTGGAGATGATATTTAATAAAATAAGTAGAAATCCAATAAAAGTTTTGTTTGGTTATCTTGCAATCCCGAGATAATCGTCTCCATGCTCCAAATCCATTTTAAAGCCATTTTTAAGGCATTTCGCGCATACATGAAATGAACACATTTTTCTCCAAAACTATAACAGATGCAAGCTTGTCCTGTTTGGTGGAGATGATATTTAATAAAATAAGTAGAAATCCACTAAACGTTTTGTTTGGTTATCTTGCAATCCCGAGATAATCGTCTCCATGCTCTAAATCCATTTTAAAGCCATTTTTAAGGCATTTCGCGCATACATGAAATGAACACATTTTTCTCCAAAACTATAACAGATGCAAGCTTGTCCTGTTTGGTGGAGATGATATTTAATAAAATAAGTAGAAATCCACTAAAAGTTTTGTTTGGTTATCTTGCAATCCCGAGATAATCGTCTCCATGCTCCAAATCCATTTTAAAGCCATTTCAAAGGCATTTTGCGCATACATGAAATGAACACATTTTTCTCCAAAACTATAACAGATGCAAGCTTGTCCTGTTTGGTGGAGATGATATTTAATAAAATAAGTAGAAATCCACTAAAAGTTTTGTTTGGTTATCTTGCAATCCCGAGATAATCGTCTCCATGCTCCAAATCCATTTTAAAGCCATTTTTAAGGCATTTCGCGCATACATGAAATGAACACATTTTCTCCAAAACTATAACAGATGCAAGCTTGTCCTGTTTGGTGGAGATGATATTTAATAAAATAAGTAGAAATCCACTAAACGTTTTGTTTGGTTATCTTGCAATCCCGAGATAATCGTCTCCATGCTCCAAATCCATTTTAAAGCCATTTTTAAGGCATTTCGCGCATACATGAAATGAACACATTTTTCTCCAAAACTATAACAGATGCAAGCTTGTCCTGTTTGGTGGAGATGATATTTAATAAAATAAGTAGAAATCCACTAAAAGTTTTGTTTGGTTATCTTGCAATCCCGAGATAATCGTCTCCATGCTCCAAATCCATTTTAAAGCCATTTTTAAGGCATTTCGCGCATACATGAAATGAACACATTTTTCTCCAAAACTATAACAGATGCAAGCTTGTCCTGTTTGGTGGAGATGATATTTAATAAAATAAGTAGAAATCCACTAAAAGTTTTGTTTGGTTATCTTGCAATCCCGAGATAATCGTCTCCATGCTCCAAATCCATTTTAAAGCCATTTTTAAGGCATTTCGCGCATACATGAAATGAACACATTTTTCTCCAAAACTATAACAGATGCAAGCTTGTCCTGTTTGGTGGAGATGATATTTAATAAAATAAGTAGAAATCCACTAAAAGTTTTGTTTGGTTATCTTGCAATCCCGAGATAATCGTCTCCATGCTCCAAATCCATTTTAAAGCCATTTTTAAAGCATTTCGCGCATACATGAAATGAACACATTTTTCTCCAAAACTATAACAGATGCAAGCTTGTCCTGTTTGGTGGAGATGATATTTAATAAAATAAGTAGAAATCCACTAAAAGTTTTGTTTGGTTATCTTGCAATCCCGAGATAATCGTCTCCATGCTCCAAATCCATTTTAAAGCCATTTTTAAGGCATTTCGCGCATACATGAAATGAACACATTTTTCTCCAAAACTATAACAGATGCAAGCTTGTCCTGTTTGGTGGAGATGATATTTAATAAAATAAGTAGAAATCCACTAAACGTTTTGTTTGGTTATCTTGCAATCCCGAGATAATCGTCTCCATGCTCCAAATCCATTTTAAAGCCATTTTTAAGGCATTTCGCGCATACATGAAATGAACACATTTTTCTCCAAAACTATAACAGATGCAAGCTTGTCCTGTTTGGTGGAGATGATATTTAATAAAATAAGTAGAAATCCACTAAAAGTTTTGTTTGGTTATCTTGCAATCCCGAGATAATCGTCTCCATGCTCCAAATCCATTTTAAAGCCATTTTTAAGGCATTTCGCGCATACATGAAATGAACACATTTTTCTCCAAAACTATAACAGATGCAAGCTTGTCCTGTTTGGTGGAGATGATATTTAATAAAATAAGTAGAAATCCACTAAAAGTTTTGTTTGGTTATCTTGCAATCCCGAGATAATCGTCTCCATGCTCCAAATCCATTTTAAAGCCATTTTTAAGGCATTTCGCGCATACATGAAATGAACACATTTTTCTCCAAAACTATAACAGATGCAAGCTTGTCCTGTTTGGTGGAGATGATATTTAATAAAATAAGTAGAAATCCACTAAAAGTTTTGTTTGGTTATCTTGCAATCCCGAGATATTCGTCTCCATGCTCCAAATCCATTTTAAAGCCATTTTTAAGGCATTTCGCGCATACATGAAATGAACACATTTTTCTCCAAAACTATAACAGATGCAAGCTTGTCCTGTTTGGTGGAGATGATATTTAATAAAATAAGTAGAAATCCACTAAAAGTTTTGTTTGGTTATCTTGCAATCCCGAGATAATCGTCTCCATGCTCCAAATCCATTTTAAAGCCATTTTTAAGGCATTTCGCGCATACATGAAATGAACACATTTTTCTCCAAAACTATAACAGATGCAAGCTTGTCCTGTTTGGTGGAGATGATATTTAATAAAATAAGTAGAAATCCACTAAAAGTTTTGTTTGGTTATCTTGCAATCCCGAGATAATCGTCTCCATGCTCCAAATCCATTTTAAAGCCATTTTTAAGGCATTTCGCGCATACATGAAATGAACACATTTTTCTCCAAAACTATAACAGATGCAAGCTTGTCCTGTTTGGTGGAGATGATATTTAATAAAATAAGTAGAAATCCACTAAAAGTTTTGTTTGGTTATCTTGCAATCCCGAGATAATCGTCTCCATGCTCCAAATCCATTTTAAAGCCATTTCAAAGGCATTTTGCGCATACATGAAATTAACACATTTTTCTCCAAAACTATAACACATGCAAGCTTGTCCTGTTTGGTGGAGATGATATTTAATAAAATAAGTAGAAATCCACTAAAAGTTTTGTTTGGTTATCTTGCAATCCCGAGATAATCGTCTCCATGCTCCAAATCCATTTTAAAGCCATTTTTAAGGCATTTCGCGCATACATGAAATGAACACATTTTTCTCCAAAACTATAACAGATGCTTGTCCTGTTTGGTGGAGATGATATTTAATAAAATAAGTAGAAATCCACTAAAAGTTTTGTTTGGTTATCTTGCAATCCCGAGATAATCGTCTCCATGCTCCAAATCCATTTTAAAGCCATTTTTAAGGCATTTCGCGCATACATGAAAATGAACACATTTTTCTCCAAAACTATAACAGATGCAAGCTTGTCCTGTTTGGTGGAGATGATATTTAATAAAATAAGTAGAAATCCACTAAAAGTTTTGTTTGGTTATCTTGCAATCCCGAGATAATCGTCTCCATGCTCCAAATCCATTTAAAGCCATTTTTAAGGCATTTCGCGCATACATGAAATGAACACATTTTTTCTCCAAAACTATAACAGATGCAAGCTTGTCCTGTTTGGTGGAGATGATATTTAATAAAATAAGTAGAAATCCACTAAACGTTTTGTTTGGTTATCTTGCAATCCCGAGATAATCGTCTCCATGCTCCAAATCCATTTTAAAGCCATTTTTTAAGGCATTTCGCGCATACATGAAATGAACACATTTTTCTCCAAAACTATAACAGATGCAAGCTTGTCCTGTTTGGTGGAGATGATATGTAATAAAATAAGTAGAAATCCACTAAAAGTTTTGTTTGGTTATCTTGCAATCCCGAGATAATCGTCTCCATGCTCCAAATCCATTTTAAAGCAATTTTTAAGGCATTTCGCGCATACATGAAATGAACACATTTTTCTCCAAAACTATAACAGATGCAAGCTTGTCCTGTTTGGTGGAGATGATATTTAATAAAATAAGTAGAAATCCACTAAAAGTTTTGTTTGGTTATCTTGCAATCCCGAGATAATCGTCTCCATGCTCCAAATCCATTTTAAAGCCATTTTTAAGGCATTTCGCGCATACATGAAATGAACACATTTTTCTCCAAAACTATAACAGATGCAAGCTTGTCCTGTTTGGTGGAGATGATATTTAATAAAATAAGTAGAAATTCACTAAAAGTTTTGTTTGGTTATCTTGCAATCCCGAGATAATCGTCTCCATGCTCCAAATCCATTTTAAAGCCATTTTTAAGGCATTTCGCGCATACATGAAATGAACACATTTTTCTCCAAAACTATAACAGATGCAAGCTTGTCCTGTTTGGTGGAGATGATATTTAATAAAATAAGTAGAAATCCACTAAAAGTTTTGTTTGGTTATCTTGCAATCCCGAGATAATCGTCTCCATGCTCCAAATCCATTTTAAAGCCATTTTTAAGGCATTTCGCGCATACATGAAATGAACACATTTTTCTCCAAAACTATAACAGATGCAAGCTTGTCCTGTTTGGTGGAGATGATATTTAATAAAATAAGTAGAAATCCACTAAAAGTTTTGTTTGGTTATCTTGCAATCCCGAGATAATCGTCTCCATGCTCCAAATCCATTTTAAAGCCATTTTTAAGGCATTTCGCGCATACATGAAATGAACACATTTTTCTCCAAAACTATAACAGATGCAAGCTTCTCCTGTTTGGTGGAGATGATATTTAATAAAATAAGTAGAAATCCACTAAAAGTTTTGTTTGGTTATCTTGCAATCCCGAGATAATCGTCTCCATGCTCCAAATCCATTTTAAAGCCATTTTTAAGGCATTTCGCGCATACATGAAATGAACACATTTTTCTCCAAAACTATAACACATGCAAGCTTGTCCTGTTTGGTGGAGATGATATTTAATAAAATAAGTAGAAATCCACTAAAAGTTTTGTTTGGTTATCTTGCAATCCCGAGATAATCGTCTCCATGCTCCAAATCCATTTTAAAGCCATTTTTAAGACATTTCGCGCATACATGAAATGAACACATTTTTCTCCAAAACTATAACAGATGCAAGCTTGTCCTGTTTGGTGGAGATGATATTTAATAAAATAAGTAGAAATCCACTAAACGTTTTGTTTGGTTATCTTGCAATCCCGAGATAATCGTCTCCATGCTCCAAATCCATTTTAAAGCCATTTTTAAGGCATTTCGCGCATACATGAAATGAACACATTTTTCTCCAAAACTATAACAGATGCAAGCTTGTCCTGTTTGGTGGAGATGATATTTAATAAAATAAGTAGAAATCCACTAAAAGTTTTGTTTGGTTATCTTGCAATCCCGAGATAATCGTCTCCATGCTCCAAATCCATTTTAAAGCCATTTTTAAGGCATTTCGCGCATACATGAAATGAACACATTTTTCTCCAAAACTATAACAGATGCAAGCTTGTCCTGTTTGGTGGAGATGATATTTAATAAAATAAGTAGAAATCCACTAAAAGTTTTGTTTGGTTATCTTGCAATCCCGAGATAATCGTCTCCATGCTCCAAATCCATTTTAAAGCCATTTTTAAGGCATTTCGCGCATACATGAAATGAACACATTTTTCTCCAAAACTATAACAGATGCAAGCTTGTCCTGTTTGGTGGAGATGATATTTAATAAAATAAGTAGAAATCCACTAAAAGTTTTGTTTGGTTATCTTGCAATCCCGAGATAATCGTCTCCATGCTCCAAATCCATTTTAAAGCCATTTTTAAGGCATTTCGCGCATACATGAAATGAACACATTTTTCTCCAAAACTATAACAGATGCAAGCTTGTCCTGTTTGGTGGAGATGATATTTAATAAAATAAGTAGAAATCCACTAAAAGTTTTGTTTGGTTATCTTGCAATCCCGAGATAATCGTCTCCATGCTCCAAATCCATTTTAAAGCCATTTTTAAGGCATTTCGCGCATACATGAAATGAACACATTTTTCTCCAAAACTATAACAGATGCAAGCTTGTCCTGTTTGGTGAAGATGATATTTAATAAAATAAGTAGAAATCCACTAAAAGTTTTGTTTGGTTATCTTGCAATCCCGAGATAATCGTCTCCATGCTCCAAATCCATTTTAAAGCCATTTTTAAGGCATTTCGCGCATACATGAAATGAACACATTTTTCTCCAAAACTATAACAGATGCAAGCTTGTCCTGTTTGGTGGAGATGATATTTAATAAAATAAGTAGAAATCCACTAAAAGTTTTGTTTGGTTATCTTGCAATCCCGAGATAATCGTCTCCATGCTCCAAATCCATTTTAAAGCCATTTCAAAGGCATTTTGCGCATACATGAAATTAACACATTTTTCTCCAAAACTATAACACATGCAAGCTTGTCCTGTTTGGTGGAGATGATATTTAATAAAATAAGTAGAAATCCACTAAAAGTTTTGTTTGGTTATCTTGCAATCCCGAGATAATCGTCTCCATGCTCCAAATCCATTTTAAAGCCATTTTTAAGGCATTTCGCGCATACATGAAATGAACACATTTTTCTCCAAAACTATAACAGATGCAAGCTTGTCCTGTTTGGTGGAGATGATATTTAATAAAATAAGTAGAAATCCACTAAAAGTTTTGTTTGGTTATCTTGCAATCCCGAGATAATCGTCTCCATGCTCCAAATCCATTTTAAAGCCATTTTTAAGGCATTTCGCGCATACATGAAATGAACACATTTTTCTCCAAAACTATAACAGATGCAAGCTTGTCCTGTTTGGTGGAGATGATATTTAATAAAATAAGTAGAAATCCACTAAAAGTTTTGTTTGGTTATCTTGCAATCCCGAGATAATCGTCTCCATGCTCCAAATCCATTTTAAAGCCATTTTTAAGGCATTTCGCGCATACATGAAATGAACACATTTTTCTCCAAAACTATAACAGATGCAAGCTTGTCCTGTTTGGTGGAGATGATATTTAATAAAATAAGTAGAAATCCACTAAACGTTTTGTTTGGTTATCTTGCAATCCCGAGATAATCGTCTCCATGCTCCAAATCCATTTTAAAGCCATTTTTAAGGCATTTCGCGCATACATGAAATGAACACATTTTTCTCCAAAACTATAACAGATGCAAGCTTGTCCTGTTTGGTGGAGATGATATTTAATAAAATAAGTAGAAATCCACTAAAAGTTTTGTTTGGTTATCTTGCAATCCCGAGATAATCGTCTCCATGCTCCAAATCCATTTTAAAGCCATTTTTAAGGCATTTCGCACATACATGAAATGAACACATTTTTCTCCAAAACTATAACAGATGCAAGCTTGTCCTGTTTGGTGGAGATGATATTTAATAAAATAAGTAGAAATCCACTAAACGTTTTGTTTGGTTATCTTGCAATCCCGAGATAATCGTCTCCATGCTCCAAATCCATTTTAAAGCCATTTTTAAGGCATTTCGCGCATACATGAAATGAACACATTTTTCTCCAAAACTATAACAGATGCAAGCTTGTCCTGTTTGGTGGAGATGATATTTAATAAAATAAGTAGAAATCCACTAAAAGTTTTGTTTGGTTATCTTGCAATCCCGAGATAATCGTCTCCATGCTCCAAATCCATTTTAAAGCCATTTTTAAGGCATTTCGCGCATACATGAAATGAACACATTTTTCTCCAAAACTATAACAGATGCAAGCTTGTCCTGTTTGGTGGAGATGATATTTAATAAAATAAGTAGAAATCCACTAAAAGTTTTGTTTGGTTATCTTGCAATCCCGAGATAATCGTCTCCATGCTCCAAATCCATTTTAAAGCCATTTTTAAGGCATTTCGCGCATACATGAAATGAACACATTTTTCTCCAAAACTATAACAGATGCAAGCTTGTCCTGTTTGGTGGAGATGATATTTAATAAAATAAGTAGAAATCCACTAAAAGTTTTGTTTGGTTATCTTGCAATCCCGAGATAATCGTCTCCATGCTCCAAATCCATTTTAAAGCCATTTTTAAGGCATTTCGCGCATACATGAAATGAACACATTTTTCTCCAAAACTATAACAGATGCAAGCTTGTCCTGTTTGGTGGAGATGATATTTAATAAAATAAGTAGAAATCCACTAAAAGTTTTGTTTGGTTATATTGCAATCCCGAGATAATCGTCTCCATGCTCCAAATCCATTTTAAAGCCATTTTTAAGGCATTTCGCGCATACATGAAATGAACACATTTTTCTCCAAAACTATAACAGATGCAAGCTTGTCCTGTTTGGTGGAGATGATATTTAATAAAATAAGTAGAAATCCACTAAAAGTTTTGTTTGGTTATCTTGCAATCCCGAGATAATCGTCTCCATGCTCCAAATCCATTTTAAAGCCATTTCAAAGGCATTTTGCGCATACATGAAATTAACACATTTTTCTCCAAAACTATAACACATGCAAGCTTGTCCTGTTTGGTGGAGATGATATTTAATAAAATAAGTAGAAATCCACTAAAAGTTTTGTTTGGTTATCTTGCAATCCCGAGATAATCGTCTCCATGCTCCAAATCCATTTTAAAGCCATTTTTAAGGCATTTCGCGCGTACATGAAATGAACACATTTTTCTCCAAAACTATAACAGATGCAAGCTTGTCCTGTTTGGTGGAGATGATATTTAATAAAATAAGTAGAAATCCACTAAAAGTTTTGTTTGGTTATCTTGCAATCCCGAGATAATCGTCTCCATGCTCCAAATCCATTTTAAAGCCATTTTTAAGGCATTTCGCGCATACATGAAATGAACACATTTTTCTCCAAAACTATAACAGATGCAAGCTTGTCCTGTTTGGTGGAGATGATATTTAATAAAATAAGTAGAAATCCACTAAACGTTTTGTTTGGTTATCTTGCAATCCCGAGATAATCGTCTCCATGCTCCAAATCCATTTTAAAGCCATTTTTAAGGCATTTCGCGCATACATGAAATGAACACATTTTTCTCCAAAACTATAACAGATGCAAGCTTGTCCTGTTTGGTGGAGATGATATTTAATAAAATAAGTAGAAATCCACTAAAAGTTTTGTTTGGTTATCTTGCAATCCCGAGATAATCGTCTCCATGCTCCAAATCCATTTTAAAGCCATTTTTAAGGCATTTCGCGCATACATGAAATGAACACATTTTTCTCCAAAACTATAACAGATGCAAGCTTGTCCTGTTTGGTGGAGATGATATTTAATAAAATAAGTAGAAATCCACTAAAAGTTTTGTTTGGTTATCTTGCAATCCCGAGATAATCGTCTCCATGCTCCAAATCCATTTTAAAGCCATTTTTAAGGCATTTCGCGCATACATGAAATGAACACATTTTTCTCCAAAACTATAACAGATGCAAGCTTGTCCTGTTTGGTGGAGATGATATTTAATAAAATAAGTAGAAATCCACTAAAAGTTTTGTTTGGTTATCTTGCAATCCCGAGATAATCGTCTCCATGCTCCAAATCCATTTTAAAGCCATTTTTAAGGCATTTCGCGCATACATGAAATGAACACATTTTTCTCCAAAACTATAACAGATGCAAGCTTGTCCTGTTTGGTGGAGATGATATTTAATAAAATAAGTAGAAATCCACTAAAAGTTTTGTTTGGTTATCTTGCAATCCCGAGATAATCGTCTCCATGCTCCAAATCCATTTTAAAGCCATTTTTAAGGCATTTCGCGCATACATGAAATGAACACATTTTTCTCCAAAACTATAACAGATGCAAGCTTGTCCTGTTTGGTGGAGATGATATTTAATAAAATAAGTAGAAATCCACTAAAAGTTTTGTTTGGTTATATTGCAATCCCGAGATAATCGTCTCCATGCTCCAAATCCATTTTAAAGCCATTTTTAAGGCATTTCGCGCATACATGAAATGAACACATTTTTCTCCAAAACTATAACAGATGCAAGCTTGTCCTGTTTGGTGGAGATGATATTTAATAAAATAAGTAGAAATCCACTAAAAGTTTTGTTTGGTTATCTTGCAATCCCGAGATAATCGTCTCCATGCTCCAAATCCATTTTAAAGCCATTTTTAAGGCATTTCGCGCATACATGAAATGAACACATTTTTCTCCAAAACTATAACAGATGCAAGCTTGTCCTGTTTGGTGGAGATGATATTTAATAAAATAAGTAGAAATCCACTAAAAGTTTTGTTTGGTTATCTTGCAATCCCGAGATAATCGTCCCCATGCTCCAAATCCATTTTAAAGCCATTTTTAAGGCATTTCGCGCATACATGAAATGAACACATTTTTCTCCAAAACTTTAACAGATGCAAGCTTGTCCTGTTTGGTGGAGATGATATTTAATAAAATAAGTAGAAATCCACTAAAAGTTTTGTTTGGTTATCTTGCAATCCCGAGATAATCGTCTCCATGCTCCAAATCCATTTTAAAGCCATTTTTAAGGCATTTCGCGCATACATGAAATGAACACATTTTTCTCCAAAACTATAACAGATGCAAGCTTGTCCTGTTTGGTGGAGATGATATTTAATAAAATAAGTAGAAATCCACTAAAAGTTTTGTTTGGTTATCTTGCAATCCCGAGATAATCGTCTCCATGCTCCAAATCCATTTTAAAGCCATTTTTAAGGCATTTCGCGCATACATGAAATGAACACATTTTTCTCCAAAACTATAACAGATGCAAGCTTGTCCTGTTTGGTGGAGATGATATTTAATAAAATAAGTAGAAATCCACTAAAAGTTTTGTTTGGTTATCTTGCAATCCCGAGATAATCGTCTCCATGCTCCAAATCCATTTTAAAGCCATTTTTAAGGCATTTCGCGCATACATGAAATGAACACATTTTTCTCCAAAACTATAACAGATGCAAGCTTGTCCTGTTTGGTGGAGATAATATTTAATAAAATAAGTAGAAATCTACTAAAAGTTTCGTTTGTTTATATTGCCATCCTGAGATAATCGTCTCCATGCTCCAAATCCATTTTAAAGCCATTTTTAAGGCATTTTGCGCATACATGAAATGAACACATTTTTCTCCAAAACTATAACACATGCAAGCTTGTCCTGTTTGGTGGAGATGATATTTAATAAAATAAGTAGAAATCCACTAAAAGTTTTGTTTGGTTATCTTGCAATCCCGAGATAATCGTCTCCATGCTCCAAATCCATTTTAAAGCCATTTTTAAGGCATTTCGCGCATACATGAAATGAACACATTTTTCTCCAAAACTATAACAGATGCAAGCTTGTCCTGGTTGGTGGAGATGATATTTAATAAAATAAGTAGAAATCCACTAAAAGTTTTGTTTGGTTATCTTGCAATCCCGAGATAATCGTCTCCATGCTCCAAATCCATTTTAAAGCCATTTTTAAGGCATTTCGCGCATACATGAAATGAACACATTTTTCTCCAAAACTATAACAGATGCAAGCTTGTCCTGTTTGGTGGAGATGATATTTAATAAAATAAGTAGAAATCCACTAAAAGTTTTGTTTGGTTATCTTGCAATCCCGAGATAATCGTCTCCATGCTCCAAATCCATTTTAAAGCCATTTTTAAGGCATTTCGCGCATACATGAAATGAACACATTTTTCTCCAAAACTATAACAGATGCAAGCTTGTCCTGTTTGGTGGAGATGATATTTAATAAAATAAGTAGAAATCCACTAAAAGTTTTGTTTGGTTATCTTGCAATCCCGAGATAATCGTCTCCATGCTCCAAATCCATTTTAAAGCCATTTTTAAGGCATTTCGCGCATACATGAAATGAACACATTTTTCTCCAAAACTATAACAGATGCAAGCTTGTCCTGTTTGGTGGAGATGATATTTAATAAAATAAGTAGAAATCCACTAAAAGTTTTGTTTGGTTATCTTGCAATCCCGAGATAATCGTCTCCATGCTCCAAATCCATTTTAAAGCCATTTTTAAGGCATTTCGCGCATACATGAAATGAACACATTTTTCTCCAAAACTATAACAGATGCAAGCTTGTCCTGTTTGGTGGAGATGATATTTAATAAAATAAGTAGAAATCCACTAAAAGTTTTGTTTGGTTATCTTGCAATCCCGAGATAATCGTCTCCATGCTCCAAATCCATTTTAAAGCCATTTTTAAGGCATTTCGCGCATACATGAAATGAACACATTTTTCTCCAAAACTATAACAGATGCAAGCTTGTCCTGTTTGGTGGAGATGATATTTAATAAAATAAGTAGAAATCCACTAAAAGTTTTGTTTGGTTATCTTGCAATCCCGAGATAATCGTCTCCATGCTCCAAATCCATTTTAAAGCCATTTCAAAGGCATTTTGCGCATACATGAAATTAACACATTTTTCTCCAAAACTATAACACATGCAAGCTTGTCCTGTTTGGTGGAGATGATATTTAATAAAATAAGTAGAAATCCACTAAAAGTTTTGTTTGGTTATCTTGCAATCCCGAGATAATCGTCTCCATGCTCCAAATCCATTTTAAAGCCATTTTTAAGGCATTTCGCGCGTACATGAAATGAACACATTTTTCTCCAAAACTATAACAGATGCAAGCTTGTCCTGTTTGGTGGAGATGATATTTAATAAAATAAGTAGAAATCCACTAAAAGTTTTGTTTGGTTATCTTGCAATCCCGAGATAATCGTCTCCATGCTCCAAATCCATTTTAAAGCCATTTTTAAGGCATTTCGCGCATACATGAAATGAACACATTTTTCTCCAAAACTATAACAGATGCAAGCTTGTCCTGTTTGGTGGAGATGATATTTAATAAAATAAGTAGAAATCCACTAAACGTTTTGTTTGGTTATCTTGCAATCCCGAGATAATCGTCTCCATGCTCCAAATCCATTTTAAAGCCATTTTTAAGGCATTTCGCGCATACATGAAATGAACACATTTTTCTCCAAAACTATAACAGATGCAAGCTTGTCCTGTTTGGTGGAGATGATATTTAATAAAATAAGTAGAAATCCACTAAAAGTTTTGTTTGGTTATCTTGCAATCCCGAGATAATCGTCCCCATGCTCCAAATCCATTTTAAAGCCATTTTTAAGGCATTTCGCGCATACATGAAATGAACACATTTTTCTCCAAAACTTTAACAGATGCAAGCTTGTCCTGTTTGGTGGAGATGATATTTAATAAAATAAGTAGAAATCCACTAAAAGTTTTGTTTGGTTATCTTGCAATCCCGAGATAATCGTCTCCATGCTCCAAATCCATTTTAAAGCCATTTTTAAGGCATTTCGCGCATACATGAAATGAACACATTTTTCTCCAAAACTATAACAGATGCAAGCTTGTCCTGTTTGGTGGAGATGATATTTAATAAAATAAGTAGAAATCCACTAAAAGTTTTGTTTGGTTATCTTGCAATCCCGAGATAATCGTCTCCATGCTCCAAATCCATTTTAAAGCCATTTTTAAGGCATTTCGCGCATACATGAAATGAACACATTTTTCTCCAAAACTATAACAGATGCAAGCTTGTCCTGTTTGGTGGAGATGATATTTAATAAAACAAGTAGAAATCCACTAAAAGTTTTGTTTGGTTATCTTGCAATCCCGAGATAATCGTCTCCATGCTCCAAATCCATTTTAAAGCCATTTTTAAGGCATTTCGCGCATACATGAAATGAACACATTTTTCTCCAAAACTATAACAGATGCAAGCTTGTCCTGTTTGGTGGAGATAATATTTAATAAAATAAGTAGAAATCTACTAAAAGTTTCGTTTGTTTATATTACCATCCTGAAATAATCGTCTCCATGCTCCAAATCCATTTTAAAGCCATTTTTAAGGCATTTTGCGCATACATGAAATGAACACATTTTTCTCCAAAACTATAACACATGCAAGCTTGTCCTGTTTGGTGGAGATGATATTTAATAAAATAAGTAGAAATCCACTAAAAGTTTTGTTTGGTTATCTTGCAATCCCGAGATAATCGTCTCCATGCTCCAAATCCATTTTAAAGCCATTTTTAAGGCATTTCGCGCATACATGAAATGAACACATTTTTCTCCAAAACTATAACAGATGCAAGCTTGTCCTGGTTGGTGGAGATGATATTTAATAAAATAAGTAGAAATCCACTAAAAGTTTTGTTTGGTTATCTTGCAATCCCGAGATAATCGTCTCCATGCTCCAAATCCATTTTAAAGCCATTTTTAAGGCATTTCGCGCATACATGAAATGAACACATTTTTCTCCAAAACTATAACAGATGCAAGCTTGTCCTGTTTGGTGGAGATGATATTTAATAAAATAAGTAGAAATCCACAAAAAGTTTTGTTTGGTTATCTTGCAATCCCGAGATAATCGTCTCCATGCTCCAAATCCATTTTAAAGCCATTTTTAAGGCATTTTGCGCATACATGAAATGAACACATTTTTCTCCAAAACTATAACAGATGCAAGCTTGTCCTGTTTGGTGGAGATGATATTTAATAAAATAAGTAGAAATCCACTAAAAGTTTTGTTTGGTTATCTTGCAATCCCGAGATAATCGTCTCCATGCTCCAAATCCATTTTAAAGCCATTTTTAAGGCATTTTGCGCATACATGAAATGAACACATTTTTCTCCAAAACTATAACAGATGCAAGCTTGTCCTGTTTGGTGGAGATGATATTTAATAAAATAAGTAGAAATCCACTAAAAGTTTTGTTTGGTTATCTTGCAATCCCGAGATAATCGTCTCCATGCTCCAAATCCATTTTAAAGCCATTTTTAAGGCATTTCGCGCATACATGAAATGAACACATTTTTCTCCAAAACTATAACAGATGCAAGCTTGTCCTGTTTGGTGGAGATGATATTTAATAAAATAAGTAGAAATCCACTAAAAGTTTTGTTTGGTTATCTTGCAATCCCGAGATAATCGTCTCCATGCTCCAAATCCATTTTAAAGCCATTTTTAAGGCATTTCGCGCATACATGAAATGAACACATTTTTCTCCAAAACTATAACAGATGCAAGCTTGTCCTGTTTGGTGGAGATGATATTTAATAAAATAAGTAGAAATCCACTAAAAGTTTTGTTTGGTTATCTTGCAATCCCGAGATAATCGTCTCCATGCTCCAAATCCATTTTAAAGCCATTTCAAAGGCATTTTGCGCATACATGAAATTAACACATTTTTCTCCAAAACTATAACACATGCAAGCTTGTCCTGTTTGGTGGAGATGATATTTAATAAAATAAGTAGAAATCCACTAAAAGTTTTGTTTGGTTATCTTGCAATCCCGAGATAATCGTCTCCATGCTCCAAATCCATTTTAAAGCCATTTTTAAGGCATTTCGCGCATACATGAAATGAACACATTTTTCTCCAAAACTATAACAGATGCAAGCTTGTCCTGTTTGGTGGAGATGATATTTAATAAAATAAGTAGAAATCCACTAAAAGTTTTGTTTGGTTATCTTGCAATCCCGAGATAATCGTCTCCATGCTCCAAATCCATTTTAAAGCTATTTTTAAGGCATTTCGCGCATACATGAAATGAACACATTTTTCTCCAAAACTATAACAGATGCAAGCTTGTCCTGTTTGGTGGAGATGATATTTAATAAAATAAGTAGAAATCCACTAAACGTTTTGTTTGGTTATCTTGCAATCCCGAGATAATCGTCTCCATGCTCCAAATCCATTTTAAAGCCATTTTTAAGGCATTTCGCGCATACATGAAATGAACACATTTTTCTCCAAAACTATAACAGATGCAAGCTTGTCCTGTTTGGTGGAGATGATATTTAATAAAATAAGTAGAAATCCACTAAAAGTTTTGTTTGGTTATCTTGCAATCCCGAGATAATCGTCTCCATGCTCCAAATCCATTTTAAAGCCATTTTTAAGGCATTTCGCGCATACATGAAATGAACACATTTTTCTCCAAAACTATAACAGATGCAAGCTTGTCCTGTTTGGTGGAGATGATATTTAATAAAATAAGTAGAAATCCACTAAAAGTTTTGTTTGGTTATCTTGCAATCCCGAGATAATCGTCTCCATGCTCCAAATCCATTTTAAAGCCATTTTTAAGGCATTTCGCGCATACATGAAATGAACACATTTTTCTCCAAAACTATAACAGATGCAAGCTTGTCCTGTTTGGTGGAGATGATATTTAATAAAATAAGTAGAAATCCACTAAAAGTTTTGTTTGGTTATATTGCAATCCTGAGATAATCGTCTCCATGCTCCAAATCCATTTTAAAGCCTTTTTTAAGGCATTTCGCGCATACATGAAATGAACACATTTTTCTCCAAAACTATAACAGATGCAAGCTTGTCCTGTTTGGTGGAGATGATATTTAATAAAATAAGTAGAAATCCACTAAAAGTTTTGTTTGGTTATCTTGCAATCCCGAGATAATCGTCTCCATGCTCCAAATCCATTTTAAAGCCATTTCAAAGGCATTTTGCGCATACATGAAATTAACACATTTTTCTCCAAAACTATAACACATGCAAGCTTGTCCTGTTTGGTGGAGATGATATTTAATAAAATAAGTAGAAATCCACTAAAAGTTTTGTTTGGTTATCTTGCAATCCCGAGATAATCGTCTCCATGCTCCAAATCCATTTTAAAGCCATTTTTAAGGCATTTCGCGCGTACATGAAATGAACACATTTTTCTCCAAAACTATAACAGATGCAAGCTTGTCCTGTTTGGTGGAGATGATATTTAATAAAATAAGTAGAAATCCACTAAAAGTTTTGTTTGGTTATCTTGCAATCCCGAGATAATCGTCTCCATGCTCCAAATCCATTTTAAAGCCATTTTTAAGGCATTTCGCGCATACATGAAATGAACACATTTTTCTCCAAAACTATAACAGATGCAAGCTTGTCCTGTTTGGTGGAGATGATATTTAATAAAATAAGTAGAAATCCACTAAACATTTTGTTTGGTTATCTTGCAATCCCGAGATAATCGTCTCCATGCTCCAAATCCATTTTAAAGCCATTTTTAAGGCATTTCGCGCATACATGAAATGAACACATTTTTCTCCAAAACTATAACAGATGCAAGCTTGTCCTGTTTGGTGGAGATGATATTTAATAAAATAAGTAGAAATCCACTAAAAGTTTTGTTTGGTTATCTTGCAATCCCGAGATAATCGTCTCCATGCTCCAAATCCATTTTAAAGCTATTTTTAAGGCATTTCGCGCATACATGAAATGAACACATTTTTCTCCAAAACTATAACAGATGCAAGCTTGTCCTGTTTGGTGGAGATGATATTTAATAAAATAAGTAGAAATCCACTAAAAGTTTTGTTTGGTTATCTTGCAATCCCGAGATAATCGTCTCCATGCTCCAAATCCATTTTAAAGCCATTTTTAAGGCATTTCGCGCATACATGAAATGAACACATTTTTCTCCAAAACTATAACAGATGCAAGCTTGTCCTGTTTGGTGGAGATGATATTTAATAAAATAAGTAGAAATCCACTAAAAGTTTTGTTTGGTTATCTTGCAATCCCGAGATAATCGTCTCCATGCTCCAAATCCATTTTAAAGCCATTTTTAAGGCATTTCGCGCATACATGAAATGAACACATTTTTCTCCAAAACTATAACAGATGCAAGCTTGTCCTGTTTGGTGGAGATGATATTTAATAAAATAAGTAGAAATCCACTAAAAGTTTTGTTTGGTTATCTTGCAATCCCGAGATAATCGTCTCCATGCTCCAAATCCATTTTAAAGCCATTTTTAAGGCATTTCGCGCATACATGAAATGAACACATTTTTCTCCAAAACTATAACAGATGCAAGCTTGTCCTGTTTGGTGGAGATGATATTTAATAAAATAAGTAGAAATCCACTAAAAGTTTTGTTTGGTTATATTGCAATCCCGAGATAATCGTCTCCATGCTCCAAATCCATTTTAAAGCCTTTTTTAAGGCATTTCGCGCATACATGAAATGAACACATTTTTCTCCAAAACTATAACAGATGCAAGCTTGTCCTGTTTGGTGGAGATGATATTTAATAAAATAAGTAGAAATCCACTAAAAGTTTTGTTTGGTTATCTTGCAATCCCGAGATAATCGTCTCCATGCTCCAAATCCATTTTAAAGCCATTTTTAAGGCATTTCGCGCATACATGAAATGAACACATTTTTCTCCAAAACTATAACAGATGCAAGCTTGTCCTGTTTGGTGGAGATGATATTTAATAAAATAAGTAGAAATCCACTAAAAGTTTTGTTTGGTTATCTTGCAATCCCGAGATAATCGTCTCCATGCTCCAAATCCATTTTAAAGCCATTTTTAAGGCATTTCGCGCATACATGAAATGAACACATTTTTCTCCAAAACAAAACAGATGCAAGCTTGTCCTGTTTGGTGGAGATAATATTTAATAAAATAAGTAGAAATCTACTAAAAGTTTCGTTTGTTTATATTGCCATCCTGAGATAATCGTCTCCATGCTCCAAATCCATTTTAAAGCCATTTTTAAGGCATTTTGCGCATACATGAAATGAACACATTTTTCTCCAAAACTATAACACATGCAAGCTTGTCCTGTTTGGTGGAGATGATATTTAATAAAATAAGTAGAAATCCACTAAAAGTTTTGTTTGGTTATCTTGCAATCCCGAGATAATCGTCTCCATGCTCCAAATCCATTTTAAAGCCATTTTTAAGGCATTTCGCGCATACATGAAATGAACACATTTTTCTCCAAAACTATAACAGATGCAAGCTTGTCCTGGTTGGTGGAGATGATATTTAATAAAATAAGTAGAAATCCACTAAAAGTTTTGTTTGGTTATCTTGCAATCCCGAGATAATCGTCTCCATGCTCCAAATCCATTTTAAAGCCATTTTTAAGGCATTTCGCGCATACATGAAATGAACACATTTTTCTCCAAAACTATAACAGATGCAAGCTTGTCCTGTTTGGTGGAGATGATATTTAATAAAATAAGTAGAAATCCACTAAAAGTTTTGTTTGGTTATCTTGCAATCCCGAGATAATCGTCTCCATGCTCCAAATCCATTTTAAAGCCATTTTTAAGGCATTTCGCGCATACATGAAATGAACACATTTTTCTCCAAAACTATAACAGATGCAAGCTTGTCCTGTTTGGTGGAGATGATATTTAATAAAATAAGTAGAAATCCACTAAAAGTTTTGTTTGGTTATATTGCAATCCCGAGATAATCGTCTCCATACTCCAAATCCATTTTAAAGCCATTTTTAAGGCATTTCGCGCATACATGAAATGAACACATTTTTCTCCAAAACTATAACAGATGCAAGCTTGTCCTGTTTGGTGGAGATGATATTTAATAAAATAAGTAGAAATCCACTAAAAGTTTTGTTTGGTTATCTTGCAATCCCGAGATAATCGTCTCCATGCTCCAAATCCATTTTAAAGCCATTTTTAAGGCATTTCGCGCATACATGAAATGAACACATTTTTCTCCAAAACTATAACAGATGCAAGCTTGTCCTGTTTGGTGGAGATGATATTTAATAAAATAAGTAGAAATCCACTAAAAGTTTTGTTTGGTTATCTTGCAATCCCGAGATAATCGTCCCCATGCTCCAAATCCATTTTAAAGCCATTTTTAAGGCATTTCGCGCATACATGAAATGAACACATTTTTCTCCAAAACTTTAACAGATGCAAGCTTGTCCTGTTTGGTGGAGATGATATTTAATAAAAAAAGTAGAAATCCACTAAAAGTTTTGTTTGGTTATCTTGCAATCCCGAAATAATCGTCTCCATGCTCCAAATCCATTTTAAAGCCATTTTTAAGGCATTTCGCGCATACATGAAATGAACACATTTTTCTCCAAAACTATAACAGATGCAAGCTTGTCCTGTTTGGTGGAGATGATATTTAATAAAATAAGTAGAAATCCACTAAAAGTTTTGTTTGGTTATCTTGCAATCCCGAGATAATCGTCTCCATGCTCCAAATCCATTTTAAAGCCATTTTTAAGGCATTTCGCGCATACATGAAATGAACACATTTTTCTCCAAAACTATAACAGATGCAAGCTTGTCCTGTTTGGTGGAGATGATATTTAATAAAATAAGTAGAAATCCACTAAAAGTTTTGTTTGGTTATCTTGCAATCCCGAGATAATCGTCTCCATGCTCCAAATCCATTTTAAAGCCATTTTTAAGGCATTTCGCGCATACATGAAATGAACACATTTTTCTCCAAAACTATAACAGATGCAAGCTTGTCCTGTTTGGTGGAGATAATATTTAATAAAATAAGTAGAAATCTACTAAAAGTTTCGTTTGTTTATATTGCCATCCTGAGATAATCGTCTCCATGCTCCAAATCCATTTTAAAGCCATTTTTAAGGCATTTTGCGCATACATGAAATGAACACATTTTTCTCCAAAACTATAACACATGCAAGCTTGTCCTGTTTGGTGGAGATGATATTTAATAAAATAAGTAGAAATCCACTAAAAGTTTTGTTTGGTTATCTTGCAATCCCGAGATAATCGTCTCCATGCTCCAAATCCATTTTAAAGCCATTTTTAAGGCATTTCGCGCATACATGAAATGAACACATTTTTCTCCAAAACTATAACAGATGCAAGCTTGTCCTGGTTGGTGGAGATGATATTTAATAAAATAAGTAGAAATCCACTAAAAGTTTTGTTTGGTTATCTTGCAATCCCGAGATAATCGTCTCCATGCTCCAAATCCATTTTAAAGCCATTTTTAAGGCATTTCGCGCATACATGAAATGAACACATTTTTCTCCAAAACTATAACAGATGCAAGCTTGTCCTGTTTGGTGGAGATGATATTTAATAAAATAAGTAGAAATCCACAAAAAGTTTTGTTTGGTTATCTTGCAATCCCGAGATAATCGTCTCCATGCTCCAAATCCATTTTAAAGCCATTTTTAAGGCATTTCGCGCATACATGAAATGAACACATTTTTCTCCAAAACTATAACAGATGCAAGCTTGTCCTGTTTGGTGGAGATGATATTTAATAAAATAAGTAGAAATCCACTAAAAGTTTTGTTTGGTTATCTTGCAATCCCGAGATAATCGTCTCCATGCTCCAAATCCATTTTAAAGCCATTTTTAAGGCATTTCGCGCATACATGAAATGAACACATTTTTCTCCAAAACTATAACAGATGCAAGCTTGTCCTGTTTGGTGGAGATGATATTTAATAAAATAAGTAGAAATCCACTAAAAGTTTTGTTTGGTTATCTTGCAATCACGAGATAATCGTCTCCATGCTCCAAATCCATTTTAAAGCCATTTTTAAGGCATTTCGCGCATACATGAAATGAACACATTTTTTTTCAAAACTATAACAGATGCAAGCTTGTCCTGTTTGGTGGAGATAATATTTAATAAAATAAGTAGAAATCCACTAAAAGTTTTGTTTGGTTATCTTGCAATCCCGAGATAATCGTCTCCATGCTCCAAATCCATTTTAAAGCCATTTTTAAGGCATTTCGCGCATACATGAAATGAACACATTTTTCTCCAAAACTATAACAGATGCAAGCTTGTCCTGTTTGGTGGAGATGATATTTAATAAAATAAGTAGAAATCCACTAAAAGTTTTGTTTGGTTATCTTGCAATCCCGAGATAATCGTCTCCATGCTCCAAATCCATTTTAAAGCCATTTTTAAGGCATTTCGCGCATACATGAAATGAACACATTTTTCTCCAAAACTATAACAGATGCAAGCTTGTCCTGTTTGGTGGAGATGATATTTAATAAAATAAGTAGAAATCCACTAAAAGTTTTGTTTGGTTATCTTGCAATCACGAGATAATCGTCTCCATGCTCCAAATCCATTTTAAAGCCATTTTTAAGGCATTTCGCGCATACATGAAATGAACACATTTTTTTTCAAAACTATAACAGATGCAAGCTTGTCCTGTTTGGTGGAGATAATATTTAATAAAATAAGTAGAAATCCACTAAAAGTTTTGTTTGGTTATCTTGCAATCCCGAGATAATCGTCTCCATGCTCCAAATCCATTTTAAAGCCATTTTTAAGGCATTTCGCGCATACATGAAATGAACACATTTTTCTCCAAAACTATAACAGATGCAAGCTTGTCCTGTTTGGTGGAGATGATATTTAATAAAATAAGTAGAAATCCACTAAAAGTTTTGTTTGGTTATCTTGCAATCCCGAGATAATCGTCTCCATGCTCCAAATCCATTTTAAAGCCATTTCAAAGGCATTTTGCGCATACATGAAATGAACACATTTTTCTCCAAAACTATAACAGATGCAAGCTTGTCCTGTTTGGTGGAGATGATATTTAATAAAATAAGTAGAAATCCACTAAAAGTTTTGTTTGGTTATATTGCAATCCCGAGATAATCGTCTCCATGCTCCAAATCCATTTTAAAGCCATTTTTAAGGCATTTCGCGCATACATGAAATGAACACATTTTTCTCCAAAACTATAACAGATGCAAGCTTGTCCTGTTTGGTGGAGATGATATTTAATAAAATAAGTAGAAATCCACTAAAAGTTTTGTTTGGTTATCTTGCAATCCCGAGATAATCGTCTCCATGCTCCAAATCCATTTTAAAGCCATTTTTAAGGCATTTCGCGCATACATGAAATGAACACATTTTTCTCCAAAACTATAACAGATGCAAGCTTGTCCTGTTTGGTGGAGATGATATTTAATAAAATAAGTAGAAATCCACTAAAAGTTTTGTTTGGTTATCTTGCAATCCCGAGATAATCGTCTCCATGCTCCAAATCCATTTTAAAGCCATTTTTAAGGCATTTCGCGCATACATGAAATGAACACATTTTTCTCCAAAACTATAACAGATGCAAGCTTGTTCTGTTTGGTGGAGATGATATTTAATAAAATAAGTAGAAATCCACTAAAAGTTTTGTTTGGTTATCTTGCAATCCCGAGATAATCGTCTCCATGCTCCAAATCCATTTTAAAGCCATTTTTAAGGCATTTCGCGCATACATGAAATGAACACATTTTTCTCCAAAACTATAACAGATGCAAGCTTGTCCTGTTTGGTGGAGATGATATTTAATAAAATAAGTAGAAATCCACTAAAAGTTTTGTTTGGTTATCTTGCAATCCCGAGATAATCGTCTCCATGCTCCAAATCCATTTTAAAGCCATTTTTAAGGCATTTCGCGCATACATGAAATGAACACATTTTTCTCCAAAACTTTAACAGATGCAAGCTTGTCCTGTTTGGTGGAGATGATATTTAATAAAATAAGTAGAAATCCACTAAAAGTTTTGTTTGGTTATCTTGCAATCCCGAGATAATCGTCTCCATGCTCCAAATCCATTTTAAAGCCATTTTTAAGGCATTTCGCGCATACATGAAATGAACACATTTTTCTCCAAAACTATAACAGATGCAAGCTTGTCCTGTTTGGTGGAGATGATATTTAATAAAATAAGTAGAAATCCACTAAAAGTTTTGTTTGGTTATCTTGCAATCCCGAGATAATCGTCTCCATGCTCCAAATCCATTTTAAAGCCATTTTTAAGGCATTTCGCGCATACATGAAATGAACACATTTTTCTCCAAAACTATAACAGATGCAAGCTTGTCCTGTTTGGTGGAGATGATATTTAATAAAATAAGTAGAAATCCACTAAAAGTTTTGTTTGGTTATCTTGCAATCCCGAGATAATCGTCTCCATGCTCCAAATCCTTTTTAAAGCCATTTTTAAGGCATTTCGCGCATACATGAAATGAACACATTTTTCTCCAAAACTATAACACATGCAAGCTTGTCCTGTTTGGTGGAGATGATATTTAATAAAATAAGTAGAAATCCACTAAAAGTTTTGTTTGGTTATCTTGCAATCCCGAGATAATCGTCTCCATGCTCCAAATCCATTTTAAAGCCATTTTTAAGGCATTTCGCGCATACATGAAATGAACACATTTTTCTCCAAAACTATAACAGATGCAAGCTTGTCCTGTTTGGTGGAGATGATATTTAATAAAATAAGTAGAAATCCACTAAAAGTTTTGTTTGGTTATCTTGCAATCCCGAGATAATCGTCTCCATGCTCCAAATCCATTTTAAAGCCATTTTTAAGGCATTTCGCGCATACATGAAATGAACACATTTTTCTCCAAAACTATAACAGATGCAAGCTTGTCCTGTTTGGTGGAGATGATATTTAATAAAATAAGTAGAAATCCACTAAAAGTTTTGTTTGGTTATCTTGCAATCCCGAGATAATCGTCTCCATGCTCCAAATCCATTTTAAAGCCATTTTTAAGGCATTTCGCGCATACATGAAATGAACACATTTTTCTCCAAAACTATACCAGATGCAAGCTTGTCCTGTTTGGTGGAGATGATATTTAATAAAATAAGTAGAAATCCACTAAAAGTTTTGTTTGGTTATCTTGCAATCCCCAGATAATCGTCTCCATGCTCCAAATCCATTTTAAAGCCATTTCAAAGGCATTTTGCGCATACATGAAATGAACACATTTTTCTCCAAAACTATAACAGATGCAAGCTTGTCCTGTTTGGTGGAGATGATATTTAATAAAATAAGTAGAAATCCACTAAAAGTTTTGTTTGGTTATATTGCAATCCCGAGATAATCGTCTCCATGCTCCAAATCCATTTTAAAGCCATTTTTAAGGCATTTCGCGCATACATGAAATGAACACATTTTTCTCCAAAACTATAACAGATGCAAGCTTGTCCTGTTTGGTGGAGATGATATTTAATAAAATAAGTAGAAATCCACTAAAAGTTTTGTTTGGTTATCTTGCAATCCCGAGATAATCGTCTCCATGCTCCAAATCCATTTTAAAGCCATTTTTAAGGCATTTCGCGCATACATGAAATGAACACATTTTTCTCCAAAACTATAACAGATGCAAGCTTGTCCTGTTTGGTGGAGATGATATTTAATAAAATAAGTAGAAATCCACTAAAAGTTTTGTTTGGTTATCTTGCAATCCCGAGATAATCGTCTCCATGCTCCAAATCCATTTTAAAGCCATTTTTAAGGCATTTCGCGCATACATGAAATGAACACATTTTTCTCCAAAACTATAACAGATGCAAGCTTGTCCTGTTTGGTGGAGATGATATTTAATAAAATAAGTAGAAATCCACTAAAAGTTTTGTTTGGTTATCTTGCAATCCCGAGATAATCGTCTCCATGCTCCAAATCCATTTTAAAGCCATTTTTAAGGCATTTCGCGCATACATAAAATGAACACATTTTTCTCCAAAACTATAACAGATGCAAGCTTGTCCTGTTTGGTGGAGATGATATTTAATAAAATAAGTAGAAATCCACTAAAAGTTTTGTTTGGTTATCTTGCAATCCCGAGATAATCGTCTCCATGCTCCAAATCCATTTTAAAGCCATTTTTAAGGCATTTCGCGCATACATGAAATGAACACATTTTTCTCCAAAACTATAACAGATGCAAGCTTGTCCTGTTTGGTGGAGATGATATTTAATAAAATAAGTAGAAATCCACTAAAAGTTTTGTTTGGTTATATTGCAATCCCGAGATAATCGTCTCCATGCTCCAAATCCATTTTAAAGCCATTTTTAAGGCATTTCGCGCATACATGAAATGAACACATTTTTCTCCAAAACTATAACAGATGCAAGCTTGTCCTGTTTGGTGGAGATGATATTTAATAAAATAAGTAGAAATCCACTAAAAGTTTTGTTTGGTTATCTTGCAATCCCGAGATAATCGTCTCCATGCTCCAAATCCATTTTAAAGCCATTTTTAAGGCATTTCGCGCATACATGAAATGAACACATTTTTCTCCAAAACTATAACAGATGCAAGCTTGTCCTGTTTGGTGGAGATGATATTTAATAAAATAAGTAGAAATCCACTAAAAGTTTTGTTTGGTTATATTGCAATCCCGAGATAATCGTCTCCATGCTCCAAATCCATTTTAAAGCCATTTTTAAGGCATTTCGCGCATACATGAAATGAACACATTTTTCTCCAAAACTATAACAGATGCAAGCTTGTCCTGTTTGGTGGAGATGATATTTAATAAAATAAGTAGAAATCCACTAAAAGTTTTGTTTGGTTATATTGCAATCCCGAGATAATCGTCTCCATGCTCCAAATCCATTTTAAAGCCATTTTTAAGGCATTTCGCGCATACATGAAATGAACACATTTTTCTCCAAAACTATAACAGATGCAAGCTTGTCCTGTTTGGTGGAGATGATATTTAATAAAATAAGTAGAAATCCACTAAAAGTTTTGTTTGGTTATCTTGCAATCCCGAGATAATCGTCTCCATGCTCCAAATCCATTTTAAAGCCATTTTTAAGGCATTTCGCGCATACATGAAATGAACACATTTTTCTCCAAAACTATAACAGATGCAAGCTTGTCCTGTTTGGTGGAGATGATATTTAATAAAATAAGTAGAAATCCACTAAAAGTTTTGTTTGGTTATCTTGCAATCCCGAGATAATCGTCTCCATGCTCCAAATCCATTTTAAAGCCATTTTTAAGGCATTTCGCGCATACATGAAATGAACACATTTTTCTCCAAAACTATAACAGATGCAAGCTTGTCCTGTTTGGTGGAGATGATATTTAATAAAATAAGTAGAAATCCACTAAAAGTTTTGTTTGGTTATCTTGCAATCCCGAGATAATCGTCTCCATGCTCCAAATCCATTTTAAAGCCATTTTTAAGGCATTTCGCGCATACATAAAATGAACACATTTTTCTCCAAAACTATAACAGATGCAAGCTTGTCCTGTTTGGTGGAGATGATATTTAATAAAATAAGTAGAAATCCACTAAAAGTTTTGTTTGGTTATCTTGCAATCCCGAGATAATCGTCTCCATGCTCCAAATCCATTTTAAAGCCATTTTTAAGGCATTTCGCGCATACATGAAATGAACACATTTTTCTCCAAAACTATAACAGATGCAAGCTTGTCCTGTTTGGTGGAGATGATATTTAATAAAATAAGTAGAAATCCACTAAAAGTTTTGTTTGGTTATATTGCAATCCCGAGATAATCGTCTCCATGCTCCAAATCCATTTTAAAGCCATTTTTAAGGCATTTCGCGCATACATGAAATGAACACATTTTTCTCCAAAACTATAACAGATGCAAGCTTGTCCTGTTTGGTGGAGATGATATTTAATAAAATAAGTAGAAATCCACTAAAAGTTTTGTTTGGTTATCTTGCAATCCCGAGATAATCGTCTCCATGCTCCAAATCCATTTTAAAGCCATTTTTAAGGCATTTCGCGCATACATGAAATGAACACATTTTTCTCCAAAACTATAACAGATGCAAGCTTGTCCTGTTTGGTGGAGATGATATTTAATAAAATAAGTAGAAATCCACTAAAAGTTTTGTTTGGTTATCTTGCAATCCCGAGATAATCGTCTCCATGCTCCAAATCCATTTTAAAGCCATTTTTAAGGCATTTCGCGCATACATGAAATGAACACATTTTTCTCCAAAACTATAACAGATGCAAGCTTGTCCTGTTTGGTGGAGATGATATTTAATAAAATAAGTAGAAATCCACTAAAAGTTTTGTTTGGTTATCTTGCAATCCCGAGATAATCGTCTCCATGCTCCAAATCCATTTTAAAGCCATTTTTAAGGCATTTCGCGCATACATGAAATGAACACATTTTTCTCCAAAACTATAACAGATGCAAGCTTGTCCTGTTTGGTGGAGATGATATTTAATAAAATAAGTAGAAATCCACTAAAAGTTTTGTTTGGTTATCTTGCAATCCCGAGATAATCGTCTCCATGCTCCAAATCCATTTTAAAGCCATTTTTAAGGCATTTCGCGCATACATGAAATGAACACATTTTTCTCCAAAACTATAACAGATGCAAGCTTGTCCTGTTTGGTGGAGATGATATTTAATAAAATAAGTAGAAATCCACTAAAAGTTTTGTTTGGTTATCTTGCAATCCCGAGATAATCGTCTCCATGCTCCAAATCCATTTTAAAGCCATTTTTAAGGCATTTCGCGCATACATGAAATGAACACATTTTTCTCCAAAACTATAACAGATGCAAGCTTGTCCTGTTTGGTGGAGATGATATTTAATAAAATAAGTAGAAATCCACTAAAAGTTTTGTTTGGTTATCTTGCAATCCCGAGATAATCGTCTCCATGCTCCAAATCCATTTTAAAGCCATTTTTAAGGCATTTCGCGCATACATGAAATGAACACATTTTTCTCCAAAACTATAACAGATGCAAGCTTGTCCTGTTTGGTGGAGATGATATTTAATAAAATAAGTAGAAATCCACTAAAAGTTTTGTTTGGTTATATTGCAATCCCGAGATAATCGTCTCCATGCTCCAAATCCATTTTAAAGCCATTTTTAAGGCATTTCGCGCATACATGAAATGAACACATTTTTCTCCAAAACTATAACAGATGCAAGCTTGTCCTGTTTGGTGGAGATGATATTTAATAAAATAAGTAGAAATCCACTAAAAGTTTTGTTTGGTTATCTTGCAATCCCGAGATAATCGTCTCCATGCTCCAAATCCATTTTAAAGCCATTTTTAAGGCATTTCGCGCATACATGAAATGAACACATTTTTCTCCAAAACTATAACAGATGCAAGCTTGTCCTGTTTGGTGGAGATGATATTTAATAAAATAAGTAGAAATCCACTAAAAGTTTTGTTTGGTTATCTTGCAATCCCGAGATAATCGTCTCCATGCTCCAAATCCATTTTAAAGCCATTTTTAAGGCATTTCGCGCATACATGAAATGAACACATTTTTCTCCAAAACTATAACAGATGCAAGCTTGTCCTGTTTGGTGGAGATGATATTTAATAAAATAAGTAGAAATCCACTAAAAGTTTTGTTTGGTTATCTTGCAATCCCGAGATAATCGTCTCCATGCTCCAAATCCATTTTAAAGCCATTTTTAAGGCATTTCGCGCATACATGAAATGAACACATTTTTCTCAAAAACTATAACAGATGCAAGCTTGTCCTGTTTGGTGGAGATAATATTTAATAAAATAAGTAGAAATCCACTAAAAGTTTTGTTTGGTTATCTTGCAATCCCGAGATAATCGTCTCCATGCTCCAAATCCATTTTAAAGCCATTTTTAAGGCATTTCGCGCATACATGAAATGAACACATTTTTCTCCAAAACTTTAACAGATGCAAGCTTGTCCTGTTTGGTGGAGATGATATTTAATAAAATAAGTAGAAATCCACTAAAAGTTTTGTTTGGTTATCTTGCAATCCCGAGATAATCGTCTCCATGCTCCAAATCCATTTTAAAGCCATTTTTAAGGCATTTCGCGCATACATGAAATGAACACATTTTTCTCCAAAACTATAACAGATGCAAGCTTGTCCTGTTTGGTGGAGATGATATTTAATAAAATAAGTAGAAATCCACTAAAAGTTTTGTTTGGTTATCTTGCAATCCCGAGATAATCGTCTCCATGCTCCAAATCCATTTTAAAGCCATTTTTAAGGCATTTCGCGCATACATGAAATGAACACATTTTTCTCCAAAACTATAACAGATGCAAGCTTGTCCTGTTTGGTGGAGATGATATGTAATAAAATAAGCAGAAATCCACTAAAAGTTTTGTTTGGTTATCTTGCAATCCCGAGATAATCGTCTCCATGCTCCAAATCCATTTTAAAGCCATTTTTAAGGCATTTCGCGCATACATGAAATGAACACATTTTTCTCCAAAACTATAACAGATGCAAGCTTGTCCTGTTTGGTGGAGATGATATTTAATAAAATAAGTAGAAATCCACTAAGTTTTGTTTGGTTATATTGCAATCCCGAGATAATCGTCTCCATGCTCCAAATCCATTTTAAAGCCATTTTTAAGGCATTTCGCGCATACATGAAATGAACACATTTTTCTCCAAAACTATAACAGATGCAAGCTTGTCCTGTTTGGTGGAGATGATATTTAATAAAATAAGTAGAAATCCACTAAAAGTTTTGTTTGGTTATCTTGCAATCCCGAGATAATCGTCTCCATGCTCCAAATCCATTTTAAAGCCATTTTTAAGGCATTTCGCGCATACATGAAATGAACACATTTTTCTCCAAAACTATAACAGATGCAAGCTTGTCCTGTTTGGTGGAGATGATATTTAATAAAATAAGTAGAAATCCACTAAAAGTTTTGTTTGGTTATCTTGCAATCCCGAGATAATCGTCTCCATGCTCCAAATCCATTTTAAAGCCATTTTTAAGGCATTTCGCGCATACATGAAATGAACACATTTTTCTCCAAAACTATAACAGATGCAAGCTTGTCCTGTTTGGTGGAGATGATATTTAATAAAATAAGTAGAAATCCACTAAAAGTTTTGTTTGGTTATCTTGCAATCCCGAGATAATCGTCTCCATGCTCCAAATCCATTTTAAAGCCATTTTTAAGGCATTTCGCGCATACATGAAATGAACACATTTTTCTCCAAAACTATAACAGATGCAAGCTTGTCCTGTTTGGTGGAGATGATATTTAATAAAATAAGTAGAAATCCACTAAAAGTTTTGTTTGGTTATCTTGCAATCCCGAGATAATCGTCTCCATGCTCCAAATCCATTTTAAAGCCATTTTTAAGGCATTTCGCGCATACATGAAATGAACACATTTTTCTCCAAAACTTTAACAGATGCAAGCTTGTCCTGTTTGGTGGAGATGATATTTAATAAAATAAGTAGAAATCCACTAAAAGTTTTGTTTGGTTAT
>NW_027443977.1:0-31400 GCF_048569485.1 Anomaloglossus baeobatrachus | reverse complement strand
ATAAAAACAACTGATTAACCATTGAAGGGTTTGCTGACCTGTTATGGGCTGAGAGCCCTCTGTTGTGAAATATTTCATCAGAGTGAGGCTATATTTATGAATGGAAAAGAGGTCCCACTGATGAATTCTATTACATTGTAAAAATATCTTTATTTGAGGAATGAGAATCTAATCTGATAGATTACAACGTGTGATACACTATGGAACATATGTAATAATTATACCCCTGATGAACCTCCACCCAAGGAGGCGAAACGCGTTGGGTAATATTTCTTGGGGCTAATTTGTTTACGCTTTTTTTGACATAAAAAGAATACTGTATGTTTATTTTATCCTACTACAGTACTCTAGAATTATATTTTCTTACACTGTCCTACCAATAATACATATAGTTCAAGTTTCTGTATTTGAGAGATATACAGTGCCTACAAGTAGTATTCAACCCCCTGCAGATTTAGCAATTTTACACATTCGGAATTAACTTGGCATTGTGACATTTGGACTGTAGATCAGCCTGGAAGTGTGAAATGCACTGCAGCAAAAAAGAATGTTGTTTCTTTTTTTATTTTTTTTTTTTTAAATTGTGAAAAGTTTATTCAGAGGGTCATTTATTATTCAACCCCTCAAACCACCAGAATTCTGTTTGGTTCCCCTAAAGTATTAAGAAGTATTTCAGGCACAAAGAACAATGAGCTTCACATGTTTGGATTAATTGTCTCTTTTTCCAGCTTTTTCTGACTAATTAAGACCCTCCCCAAACTTGTGAACAGCACTCATACTTGGTCAACATGGGAAAGACAAAGGAGCATTCCAAGGCCATCAGAGACAAGATCGTGGAGGGTCACAAGGCTGGCAAGGGGTACAAAACCCTTTCCAAGGAGTTGGGCCTACCTGTCTCCACTGTTGGGAGCATCATCCGGAAGTGGAAGGCTTATGGAACTACTGTTAGCCTTCCACGGCCTGGACAGCCTTTGAAAGTTTCCACCCGTGCCGAGGCCAGGCTTGTCCGAAGAGTCAAGGCCAACCCAAGGACAACAAGGAAGGAGCTCCGGGAAGATCTCATGGCAGTGGGGACATTGGTTTCAGTCAATACCATAAGTAACGTACTCCACCGCAATGGTCTCCGTTCCAGACGAGCCCGTAAGGTACCTTTACTTTCAAAGCGTCATGTCAAGGCTCGTCTACAGTTTGCTCATGATCACTTGGAGGACTCTGAGACAGACTGGTTCAAGGTTCTCTGGTCTGATGAGACCAAGATCGAGATCTTTGGTGCCAACCACACACGTGACGTTTGGAGACTGGATGGCACTGCATACGACCCCAAGAATACCATCCCTACAGTCAAGCATGATGGTGGCAGCATCATGCTGTGGGGCTGTTTCTCAGCCAAGGGGCCTGGCCATCTGGTCCGCATCCATGGGAAGATGGATAGCACGGCCTACCTGGAGATTTTGGCCAAGAACCTCCTTCAAGGATCTTAAGATGGGTCGTCATTTCATCTTCCAACAAGACAACGACCCAAAGCACACAGCCAAGCAAATCAAGGCCTGGTTCAAGAGGGAAAAAATCAAGGTGTTGCAGTGGCCTAGTCAGTCTCCTGACCTTAACCCAATTGAAAACTTGTGGAAGGAGCTCAAGATTAAAGTCCACATGAGACACCCAAAGAACCTAGATAACTTGGAGAAGATCTGCATGGAGGAATGGGCCAAGATAACTCCAGAGACCTGTGCCGGCCTGATCAGGTCTTATAAAAGACGATTATTAGCTGTAATTGCAAACAAGGGTTATTCCACAAAATATTAACCCTAGGGGTTGAATAATAATTGACCCACACTTTTATGTTGAAAATGTATTAAAATTTAACTGAGCAACATAACTTGCTGGTTTGTAAGATTTATGCATCTGTTAATAAATCCTGCTCTTGTTTGAAGTTTGCAGGCTCTAACTTATTTGCATCTTATCAAACCTGCTAAATCTGCAGGGGGTTGAATACTACTTGTAGGCACTGTATGCCAAATCTATCTATAAATTTACATTTTATATAAGTCTCTTTTTCAATGCATGGTTAATTATTGGATCTGGATGATAGTAATTGTGTATTAAAAATGTTTCTGCAATGAATGTTAAAAAATTGATGTATCATCATTAGTAACGTTGACTGGTGGAGCGATATAAGCCTTTTTTCAATATATTGATATTCAATAAAAGTTTAACGAAAAAATTTTTAGGAGTATTTTTTCTGTGATTTATACATACTGAATATTTCCAATGAGTTCTTTAAGCAAATACCAGCCGTCGCGCTACTAACCTCTATTCCGTCTTTGTTTTTCAGAATGTGAAGTTCATTGCAGTGACAAGTTTCTTGTGTCTTCGGTTTTTCTCCCCCGCAATAATGTCACCTAAGCTTTTCCATCTCAGAGAAAAACATGCTGATGCTCGCACAAGTCGGACACTACTTCTCTTAGCCAAGGTGACAAAGCTTTATGTATGTGTGGTTTGCAAAGAGCAAAATGGAAAGGTCCAACACAGATTTCATTGCAGTTGTTTTGCCACCTAACATGTATCTTAACCTTTTTTTTCTATTTTGTTTGTTTTTTGGGGGTTTTTTTTGCATTTATAAATCGTTAATTCAAAATCTTGTAAAAAATAGTAGGATTGGAAACATTGGCTCAATTAAAAGCACTAAAGTCTATGAAAAGTGCTAATAGCTCACCAGAAATGCAAACTATTGGGTTCACATCCCAAGAGTAGTATGTTCTAGCATTGTTACCTATTCCTGATATAAAATTATAGAATGTATTATATACAAATGATGAGGAAAGATTGGCCTATGGGGCTACCTGCATACACAAGTGCTTCTCAATAAATTAGAATATCATCAAAAAGTTAATTTATTTCAGTAATTCAATACAAAAAGGGAAACACATACTGTATTTTATATGGAGTCATTACAAACAGAGTGATCTATTTCAAGTTTTTATTTCTGTTAGAGTTGACGATTATGGCTTACAGTCACTGAAAACGCAAAGTCATTATCTCAGAAAATTAGAATATTATATATGTTGACCTACTGAAAGTCTGTTCAGTAAATACACTCAATACTTGGTCGGGACTCCTTTTGCATGAATTACTGCATCAATGCGGTGTGGCATGGAGGTGATCAGCCCGTGACACTGCTGAGGTGTTATGGAAGCCCAAGTTGCTTTAATAGCAGCCTTCAGCTCGTCTGCATTGTTGGATCTGGTGTCTCTCATCTTCCTCTTAACAATAAACCATAGATTCTCTATGGGGTTTAGGTCAGGCGAGTTTGCTGGCCAATCAAGCACAGTGATATTGTGGTTATTAAATCAGGTATTGGTACTTTTGGCAGTGTGGACAGGTGCCAAGTCCTGCTGGAAAATTAAATTGCCATCTCCAAAAGCTTGTCGGCAGAGAGAAGCATGAAGTGCTCTAAAATTGAAGCACTGACTTCAGCAGCAGTCCACTCCTTGGGAATTTCCAAATTTTTGAATGGCCTTTTTTTAACAATCTTTTAAGGCTGCGGTTATCCCAGTTGCTTGTGCACCTTTTTCTACCACACTTTTTCCTTCCACTCAACTTTCCATTAATATGCTTTGATACAGCACTCTGTGAACAGCCAGCTTCTTTAGCAATGACCTTTTGTGGATTACCCTCCTTGTGGAGTGTGTCAATGAATGCCTTCTAGACATCTGTCAAGTCAGCAGTTTTCCCCATGATTGTGTAGCCTACTGAAGTAGACTAAGGGACCATTTTAAATGCTTTGGAAGCCTTTGAAGGTGTTTTGTGTTAATTATTCTAATTTTCAGAGATAATGACTTTGGGGTTTTCATTGGCTGTAAGCCATAATCATCAACCTTAACATAAATATAAACCCTTGAAATAGATCACTCTGTGTGTAATGACTATATAAAATATTCAATTTTTTTGCTGTCTCTGTTTACATTTTTTGGTAATACTCTCTATAAGTCTTCATAAAAACATAAAATCAGTTTTTTTCTTCCACATTTTCTACTTCTTAATGATCTTATACTTTCTCTTATAGGCTGTACAGAATGTTGGTAATATGGATGCTCCAGCAAGCAGAGCTAAGGAGTCCTGGATGGCTCCACTGCAGCCAACCATCCAACAAGGAGTTTCTCAGCTGAAGGAATTCATCACCAAACTTATAAATATAGAGGAGAAGGAAGGTAGCAAGAAGAACACAACATCTCATTTTACTTATCCAGAATCCTATCAGTGCTTGGTTGTCACTGTTAGGCCACGTGCACACGTTGAGTATTTGGTGAGGTTTCTACCTCAGTATTTGAAAGTCAAAACCAGGAGTGGGTGAATAATACAGAAGTGGTGCTCGTGTGTCTATTATACTTTTCCTCTGATTGTTCCACTCCTGGTTTTGGATACAAATACTGAGGTAAAAAACTCACCAAATACTCAGCGTGTGCACATGGTCTTACAAATACTGAGGTAACAAACTCACCAAATACTGAACGTGTGTACATGGCCTTACAAATACTGAGGCAACAAACTCACCAAATACTCAGCGTGTGCACATGGCCTTACAAATACTGAGGTAACAAACTCACCAAATACTCAACGTGTGCACATGGCCTTAAAGTCACTACATGTACACTATTCCAATTATGTTTTGCAGTCATGATAGTTTCAAACAGCTAGCTGTCTTTTTTCTGAAGTGGCTTTGGTATTGCCAAACCCTGAAGCAGTTAAATGCAGTAACAAAACACTGTTAGGCTGCGCTCACTGAATGTGATAGGGGATACTCGTTTGGCTGCTAGATTGAGGCACACAGGAACAGCTTTCTATTTAAACAGTCCAGCCACTTTATTAAAGCACACTTAAATCACTTTCCAGCAATGAAACATGAGCTTTCTTTCGGCTATGCAGAAATATTAATGACATAAAGTTTGTTTCATCCTCGGGTATGCCCACATGGCACTGGATCCATCCCAGCAGTAGTATCTCAGTGGAAGTATTGCACCCTCCACTCACTGAGCTCGGGTACACTTGATGCTCAGCCCAATGTGAGCCGCTTGCAGCGCTTGAATGACTTACACTGGCGGTAGCAACAATGTGATCAGATGTAGTATGCGCCCAAAAAAAAACAAAAGGAAAAACCTTGCCCACCCACCCCCGGAATTGATCTGTTTATGGCTGGCTTCATGTGTTTGAAGACCGAAACTGCCCAATCAGTGATTTCCATTGGGGTTCAGGTCAAGTCCAGGTCCCAAACTGAAAGTTCAGCTGATCCTTCCGAACTGAACTTACATGGACTCGCTCACTTTAGTCCTGTGCAATTTCTTTTTTTGTGAGGGTTTTGCTATGATTTTATAGAAGATGAATATGTATTTCATTGCCATCGGAGTAAATATATCCCTATATACCCTGATGGCTGCATAGCCATTCACAATCCTGCTACTTGCTATTTGACATACATGGTGAATCCATCCTTAAAAGGAATTTGTTAATAGGTTTTTGCTATGTAATCGGACAGCAGCATGAGGTACGAACAGAGGAGAGCAAGACCAGTTTAGAGTTTTAAGGGAGAGCTATAAACTAGTTTTTACCTGGCGACTCCGGACTTCAGGGAATGAGTCCCAGTGGTTGGGAATAATCATGTCCCTATTGCAAGGGGCAATCATACTTGGGCATTTTCTTTGTCTCCACTAGCCCCAAACTGGTCTTCTGTTAACACATTTTTTGATGCTTTAGGGATGATCTATTATAGGGTCAAGGGGGCACAGGCAAAGATCATGAACCTGATGCAGAGGGGTCGCACTGCTGAGGACTGTAGTTCCGATTTTCAGCAATGCTCCTCTGAACTCCTGTGGAATGATGCACCTCTCAGCTGCCAGTTCCACACAGGCCATTTACATACTGTTAAGGACGCTCTGGCTTTACATACTCCACTTTGTTCCTTGGGGAGGCCATAACTCAAACTATTCATATTGTTCGAAGAATTCTGGAGAGACATGATAAATGACAGGAGGTTTTGGTCATTTTTAACGAGTCAATCCACTTACCTGAGGCGAAAACTTTGGAGGTAGGAACAGCCAGCTCACAGGCCGTTGAGAACAGACGTTGACCTGATCTCACACTCTGCCTCTGTTGTGGTTGCACTGGACATTTCCTTAAGAACTGCTTGGCATGCCCTCAAGCAAGCAAGTCATTGGGATTTGTCGAGAAGGTTACCTAGACTTCCAGTTATCTTTTTACTCCTCAGATAAAGTACTGCTGAACATGGAACTGCTTTTTCAAAATCAGTCATTGTCAGCATTCGCTTTAATTGACTGTGGGTTTGCAGAAAACTTCATTGTTTCAGGACTGCTTTTGGACTAGGATTAGGAACAATTAGGGGTACTTCTCACATAGCGAGATCACTAGCGAGATCGCTGCTGAGTCACAGGTTTTGTAACGTACCAGTGACCTCATCAGCGATCTCGCTGTGTGTGACACTAAGCAGCGACCTGGCCCCTGCTGTGAAATCGCTGATCGTTATACACTGTTCTGGTTCATTTTTTGCTTGTTGGTCTCCCGCTGTGCAGCACACATTGGCGTGTTTGACGGCGGGAGACCAACGAGCACCAACTCTGTGTAAGCAGTGTACGCTGGTAACCAGGGTAAATATTGGGTAACTAAGCAAAGCGCTTTGCTTGGTTACCCGATATTTACCCAGGTTACCAGCATACACCGCTTAGCGCTGGCTCCCTGCACACGTAGCCAGGGTAAATATCGGGTAACTAAACAAAGCGCTTTGCTTAGTAACCCGATGTGTACCCTAGCTACGTATACAGGGAGCCAGCACTGGAAGCCTGTAAGCGGTGTACGATGGTAACCAGGGTAAATATCAAGTAACCAAGCAAACCGCTTTGCTTAGTTACTCGATATTTACCCTGGTTACCAAGCGCAGCATCGTTACACGAGTTGCTGATGGCTGGTGGCTGGTCGCTGGTGAGATCTGCCTGATTGACAGCTCACCAGCGACCATGTAGTGACGCACCGGCGATCCTGACCAGGTCGTATTGTGGTCGGAATCTCTGGTACGTTGTTTAGTGAGACGGTACACTTAGATTGGAAGGACCAATTTAAATTGTTGGCATTAACAGGAGGCCCTTACTCCAGAACCTTGTCCAGCAGTGGAATTCACACTCCGATTGGGACTCTTCACTCTGAGTCCATCTCCTGTTATGTATTGGATAACGTACCTGCAGAGTTGGAAATTCCATAGCTGCGTATTCATAATCCTGTCATTTTAAAGGGTATATCTGGGGTAGTTTAAAAAAAAAGTGTGCCTAAGCAATAATTGGCAGGAAGATTTTACCTACGTGCCTGTTGTGCCTAGCGCCATTCTTTGTTGGCCCAGAGTATTCACAGACTGCTGCTGCCAACGATACAGTGGCTTTGTCAACAGAGTGGCAGCTTCTTTTCTGCTCTGTTGATGAGGGACAGTCTCTTGTTTTTATTTCTTTACCGCTCTATTTTTATGTCTCTAAGGTTCAGGTTGTGGACTAGGTCAGATTCGGTGGACATTACAGAGCTCAGAGCTGACATCAACCCCCAAAAATATAACCCCAATTGCCACTGCACCAGGGCAATTGGGAAGAGCCGGGGTTTAACCTTGCTTATCCTAATAAATTAATAATTTTAAAAAATGGCATGGGGTTCCCCCTGCTTTTGATAACTAGCAAAGGTAAAGCAGACAGCTGTGTGCTGATATCAGGCTGGAAAGGTCCATGGATTTTGGCCCCTTCCCAGCCTAAAAATACTAGCCCGTAGCCACCCCAAAATGTGCGCATTCATTAGATGCCCTAATTCTGGAACTTTGCCTTGGCTCTTCCTGACTGCCCTGGAGAGGTGGCAGTTGGGGTAGAATTTTTGGGGGTTGATATGTAATGGCAGATGGCATCAAACCCAGGGGTTAGTAATAGAGAGACGTCTATCAGACACCACCATTACTAACCCGATAAGTAAAATGACACACACAGGAAAAAATAGTTTATTTGAATCAAGATTCTGCCACACTATCCCTCATTCACCAACTTATCAAAATTGTTTCGACAATGCCTCATCATAGTCCACGAATAACGAATGCAGTTTCAGCGTCTGTGTATAGCCGTAAAGTACAGCTATTCACAGGCGCCGGGTAGTGAGACAACTCTTATCAGAGCCACCCACTCAACACTGCACTCAGTGACACTCTGCAATGTTGATGAGCATTGTAGTCACTATATGGCGCCTGTGAATAGCTGTACTTTGCTGCTATTCAGTTGCCGTAGCTGCATTTGTGGATCCTGGACTACGACGGAACTTTTTTTATAATAAATTGTTGAACCAGCGAAAAAGTTGGGGAGTATTTTTTCAAATAAACTATTTTTTGTGACTTTTTTCTTTTCACTTACTCTGTTAGTATTGTCTGATAGACGCCTCTCAATTACTAATGCTTGGGCTTGATGCCAGATGACATTAGACAGCTGAAATCAACCCCCCAAAAATATTACCAAAATTGCCACCGCACCAAGGGCAATCAGAAAGAGCCGGGCAAAGCACCAGAATCGACGAATCTAATGTGATGCGCCAATTTTGGGACAGCTGTGGGCTGATATTTTTAGGCTGGGAAGGGGCCAATATCCATGGATTTCCTCAGCCTGATAAAGCAGACAGCTGGAGACTGATATTATCTTGGCTAGTTATCAATAATGGGGCGGGCAGACCCCACGTCGTTTTTTAAAAAAAATATGTATTTAGTTCCCAGCAGTGGCCTGGGAGTCAGAGATGTGTCCAGGGATCTTCCCCATGCTGTTCCCATTCCATTTAAGTATTTTTTCCATCCATTTCAGCAATTGTTTTGCCTCCACAGCCCTCCTGTTATGGTCTTCTGGAAAAATGCTCAAGTTCCCCATTGACTTCCTGTCATGATTCGCCTCCCTATCCACATGGCTAGGGGGCGGAGCCTTCTCTTGGGCCTCACTTCCGGCCCCTGCATGCCTTAAAAGCTGACACTTCCAGTGAACCAGCGCCGGCTATAAGCTTAGCTCTGCTTTGCCTGTGATTGCTGGTCCTGTGAGTGATATCCTGATATGTCTGTTCCTGTGCCCCCGTGCCCTTGTCTGTGTTCTGTCCCCTGGTCGTCCCTCCTGTCCTGTGTCCCCCCTCCTATTCCCCACTCGGTTGCTTCCTCCGGTACTGACCTTAGCCTGACTTTGACTTCGCTTCTGCTTGCCCCTCCGGTCCTGCTTCTGCCCGTACGGTGTTTGACCCAGCCTGTCTGACTATTCCTCACAAACCCTGCAGTTCTGCCTCTCAGTTGTGCTGATTAGGCAGTGCATGAGAACACTGTGCATTTCCTTCCTGGTTCTCATTGCTCTGTGTAGTGTCGTCTGCTGCAGAGCTCTGTCTCCCCCTGGTGTCAGGATTACAGTATAGCCGGCCCCAATAGGCTTTATCTCCATAGGGGAAAAAAAAAAAAAGCCATTTAATTCTTGGTAGTGGGATTCAACAGGATAACAAACTGTAATGGATCCAATCAGTACTTTGTGCAAGCAAGTATCCAACCTTATGCAGCTGGTGCAGGATTTGGCTGCAGAGCATCGCACCCTGGTAGCTTCACACAATATGCTGCAGAGTGAGGTTTCTGCTTCTGCGAGGGCCACCTCAGTGGCAGTTACCTCACAAACCGTAGGACAGCATAGTCCCACTGATGTCCAACTGACCTCCCCCGAACCCACGGTGATGCTCCCCAATAAATTCTCGGGGGAGAAAAACCTATTTCGGACATTTAGGGAAAGTTGCAGGCTTCTTTTCACTCTCCGGCCTTGGTCCTCGGGGAATGAGACCCAGCGGGTGGGGATCATCATGTCGTTACTTAGAGGGGGTCCCCAGACCTGGGCGTCTTCCCTACCCCCTTCGGCCCCGGAACGGCATTCGGTTGACCTCTTCTTTGACTCCCTCGGGGTTATATATGACGAACCAGACCGTGTACGGGTGGCTGAGGACAGGATCATGTGTCTCACTCAGGGAAACTACACTGCTGAGCTTTATTGTTCTGAGTTTCGGCAGTGGTCCACTGAGGTACGATGGAATGATTCTGCACTCAGGTGCCAATTCCGGAGAGGTCTTTCGGACTCTCTGAAAGACGCTTTGGCTCTTCACCCTCCTCCCAGCACCTTGGATGATGCGATGACGGAGGCAGTTCGTATGGACCGCAGATTACGGGAAAGAAGGGGAACCATGCATGAGATTCTGCCCCCTCTACCTAGGGCACCTTCTTTGCCGGCTATGGAACAGATGGAAGTTGGAGCCATCAGTCCAGATGAGAAGGAGAGGAGAAGACGCCGGAATCTCAAGCTGTGCTTCTATTGTGGACACCATGGACACTGGAGGAAAGACTGCCCGGCTTGCCCCTCCGCTGAACTGTCATCGGGAAACTTCTAAGTCTGGGTAATGGTCGAGGAGGTTACCCAGACTATCAGGTACCTTTCCTCTCCTCCAATAAGATACTTCTGAATGTCGACCTCCGGGTCAAGGAGTCGGTCTGGTCTGCTACTGCCTTTGTTGACTGTGGGTCTGCTATGAACTTCATTGACTCTGAGTTGGTCCAAAGATTAGAGTTAGGGACAGTGAGGTTAGAAGGACCCATTCAACTCCTGGCAATTGATAAAACACCGCTGCCTCAAAACCTCATTCGGTTTGCTACAGAAAAATTTACTCTGGTGATTGGGTCTCTGCATTCTGAAACTATTTCTTGTTTTGTAATGGCCAATCTCCCTGCTGGATTAGTGTTGGGGTATCCATGGTTAAGGTTACATAATCCCGTTATTGATTGGGAGTGTCGTACCATAGTCAAATGGAGTCCTGCTTGTCATAAAAGGTGTTTACAATCTGTACCTGTATTCTCCGTACGTCCTGAGGGTCTTCCGGAATACCTGAGGGACTACGGAGACGTATTCTCGGAAACAGAGGCCGAGGTTTTGCCGCCTCATCGCCCATATGACTGTGACATTGATTTACTTCCCAATACCAAATTGCCCAAGGCCCGTTTATATCACCTCTCTGGTCCAGAAAGGGCTGCTATGAAATCATACATATCTGATAGTATACGTAAAGGGCATATCCGTCCTTCTTCTTCCCCTGTGGCTGCTGGGTTCTTTTTTGTAAAGAAGAAGGACGGAGGATTAAGGCCATGTCTCGATTTCCGAGAATTAAACAAAATTACTGTGAAAAACACGTATCCGCTTCCACTCATCCCTGATCTCTACAACCAACTCTCTGAAGCCCAGTGGTTTACCAAACTAGATCTCAGGGGGGCCTATAATCTTATCCGTATTAGAGAAGGGGATGAGTGGAAAACGGCCTTTCTGACGTCAGAGGGGTTATTCGAGAATTTGGTGATGCCTTTTGGTCTAACAAATACCCCTGCGGTGTTTCAAAATTTCATCAACGATATCTTCTCTGATTTTCTTGGTCGTTTTGTGGTCATCTATCTCGATGACATTTTGATTTATTCTGCCGATAGAGATACGCATATTATGCATGTTCACTCAGTATTACAGAGATTACATGATAACTATCTGTTTGCCAAGCTTGAAAAATGTGTTTTCTCTGTTCAGGAAATAGCCTTTCTTGGGTTACTCCTTTCTCGTGATGGGTTTAAAATGGACCTAGGAAAGGTGCAGGCTATCATGGATTTGGTGCAACCCAGGGATATCAAGGTGCTACAACGCTTTTTGGGTTTCGCTAATTATTATCGAAGGTTCATTAAGGGGTTTTCTCGAATTGCCAAGCCATTGACTGACCTTACACGGAAAGGAACGGATCTGCAGAACTGGTCGCAAACGGCTGTCCAGGCCTTTCTTGAGTTAAAGGACCGGTTCATGTCCGCCCCAGTCCTGGTACAGTCTGACCTCGAGGCGCCGTTTGTTGTTGAGGTGGACGCCTCAGAGGTGGGGGTGGGAGCTGTTCTCTCAGGGCCCTGCTACTCTGACTAATCTGCGACCATGTGCATTCTTCTCCAAGAAATTCACTCCAGCTGAGAGAAACTATGATGTGGGTAACCGTGAATTATTGGCGGTAAAGTTGGCATTCGAAGAATGGAGGCATTTTTTGGAGGGTGCTGTTCACCGTATTACTGTCATCACTGATCATAAAAACCTTGCGTATATCGAGTCCGCCAAGAGATTGACGCCTCGACAAGCGAGGTGGGCTCTTTTCTTTTCTAGATTTAATTTTTGTATTGCTTTTCGGCCGGGGTCTAAAAACGTGAGGGCAGATGCACTGTCTCGTAGTTTGGACCCGGTGTCACCTCCAGAGCCTCCTTCCTCCATTCTTCCACGAGGGGTGGTCGCTGCCTTGTCGTCTGAGTTAGAGGCTGAGGTCAGGGAGGCCCAGTCCTCAGCGCCATCTTCCGCTCCAGACACTAAACTGTTTGTCCCTTTGCACCTCCGGTTACGAGTACTTCAAGAGTTCCATGAGTCCGTTCTTAGTGGCCATCCTGGAGTTACAGCCACTCGCAGGGCTGTTGCTCGACTGTTTTGGTGGCCGTCTCTTCACTCAGATGTTGCTTAGTTTGTGTCTGACTGTGCTACATGTGCCCGTGCTAAGGTATGTCGTAACCGGCCGGCCGGGGAACTGGTTCCATTACCTGTTCCTGAAAGACCATGGACCCACTTGTCCATGGATTTCATTACGGACCTCCCTGTCTCAAATGGTATGACTGTGATCTGGGTGGTGGTGGATCGTTTTAGTAAACAGGCACATTTTGTTCCCCTCTCCGGTCTACCTTCTGCTGCGACCCTTGCCAACCACTTTATTGACCAGGTGGTTCGGTTACATGGGTTGCCCCTGAATATTGTGTCTGACAGGGGGGTACAATTCATTTCTCGGTTTTGGAGGGCCTTGTGCAGGCGGTTGGGAATTGAGTTGTCCTTCTCGTCCGCCTATCATCCCGAGTCTAATGGGCAGACGGAAAGGACGAATCAGACCCTTGAGCAAATCCTGCGGTGCTTGGTTTCTGCTCAGCAGGAGGATTGGTGTACGTTTTTGCCCCTTGCGGAGTTTGCATTCAATAGCAGAGTTCATCAGTCTACGGGAACTTCTCCCTTCTTCTGTAATTACGGGTTTCACCCTCACTTCGGGACCTTCTCTAGAGTGAATTCGGGGTGTCCAGGGGCCGACTCCATCGTTCAGCATCTGGGGGAGGTGTGGAAGGAGGTACGGCGGTGCATCGTGACGGCTCAACAGTCCCAGAAGCGCCAAGCGGACAAACGCCGTACTCTGTCCCCCACCTGAAAGGGGGGTCCCAAAGTGTGGCTGTCCACTCAGAATATCAGGCTCAGGGTTCCGTCTGCTAAGTTGGGTCCTAAGTTTATAGGGCCCTATGAGATCATTGAAGTGATCAACCCGGTGGCTTTTCGGTGGCAACTGCCCCAGACCTTGCGTATTCCCAATGTATTTCATACCTCCTTGCTTAAGCCATTTGTCCCTTCGGTGGTGGATTCTCAGACCCCTTCGGCTCTGATACTGGTGGACGGTGAGGAGGAGTACGAAATTCAGCGTATTATCGACTCTCGTTGGGTTCGTAGTTCCCTCCAGTATCTGATTCATTGGAAGGGTTACGGTCCGGAGGACCGGTCCTGGGTGCCGGCTCGCTCCGTGTGGGCCGATTGGTTAATTGCGGCTTTCCACCGTAAGAAACCTGGGAAGCCTGGGGGTCCGGTGGCCCCCCCTTGAGGAGGGGGTACTGTCATGATTCGCCTCCCTATCCACATGGCTAGGGGGCGGAGCCTTCTCTTGGGCCTCACTTCCGGCCCCTGGATGCCTTAAAAGCTGACACTTCCAGTGAACCAGCGCAGGCTATAAGCTTAGCTCTGCTTTGCCTGTGATTGCTGGTCCTGTGAGTGATATCCTTATCTGTCTGTTCCTGTGCCCCCGTGCCCTTGTCTGTGTTCTGTCCCCTGGTCGTCCCTCCTGTCCTGTGTCCCCCCTCCTATTCCCCACTCGGTTGCTTCCGCCGGTACTGACCTTAGCCTGACTTTGACTTCGCTTCTGCTTGCTCCTCCGGTCCTGCTTCTGCCCGTACGGACATGGATGGCTTTTTGGGGCTTATTAAATTGTTTACGAGGAAATTGGTTTGTGTTTTTTATTTCTAATAAATGATTTTTTCATGTGTGTGTGTGTGTGTGTTTATTTACTGTAATTTACAGATTAATCATGGAAGGTTTCTCGGGGAGACTCCTGACATGATTAATCTAGGACTTATTGGCAGCTATGGGCTGCCATTAACTCCTTATTACCCCGATTTGCCAACGCATCAGGCCAAATCGTGAAGAGCCGGGTACAGTCCCAGAACTGTCGCATCTAATGTATGCAGCAATTCTGGGCGGCTGCTGACTGATATTGTTAGGCTGGGGGACCCCCCATAACGTGGGGCTCCCCATCCTGAGAATACCAGCCTTCAGCCGTATGGCTTTATCTGGCTGGTATTAAAATTGGGGGAACCGCACGCCGGTTTCTTTAATTATTTAATTATTTATTTCACTGCACAGTATACACACGCCCACCGGCTGCTGTGATTGGGTGCAGTGAGACACCTGTCACTCAGCGTGGGGGCGTGTCTCACTGCAACCAATCATAGGTGCCTGTGGGCGAGGTAAGCAGGGAATATGAGATGGCTGTGTGCAGAGCACAGCGCGCCCGCTGGTATAAAGGCTCGGTCACGCTGTGCGGGCCGGCCAATCACTGCAATTCCACAACTAACAGGGCTGTGGCATTGCAGTGGTCTGCCAGACAATCCCTGCATGAGGGCTGTCTCTCAAAAGAGCGCCAACATGCAGGGATGAAGACCACGAGTACAGCACGAGTATCGCAAAATTACTCGGTACCCGCCGAGTAGCCCGAGTACAGTGATACTCGTGCGAGTACCGAGTAGTGACAAGCGTACTCGCTCATCACTAGTAACGAGTACTCGAGCATTGTTGTGCTCACTCACCACTAATCAGATTCTCGGCATACACCTGCATTATGTTAATCTCAGATTACGTAGCAAAAACCTGCTGACAGATTAGTTTCTATCAAGTAATGGAGCAAGACTGTTAATTTGTCTTACCTCAGATTGCTTTAAAGAATGCAAATCAGCAGATTTCTAAGACAGCCAGAGCAGTGCTATGAGATGTCAGCTCTGAAGATAGCACAATGGTGAATGCTATTATAGACTATTCAGAATAAGTAGACTGAAGTAATGACATGTATTTAGTAAGTAATTCACTTTTTATCTAATTGTTAAATAGTGTTCTATATGCAAACATATCCTCTTTGAGGTGCAGTGCTTGATAATAGTGACAGTATTCTGTTGACCTTAAATTGGTTGTCTTTTAGAGCTGGATCTGCAGAAGGCACTAAATCTTCAGAGCCTAACGGTCAAAGAAGGTCAACTGATGGTCTACAAAACTAAATGTAAAGGATACCTGCTCTCGTCGTCCTTCAAAAAACTATTCCTCTCATTAACTGTTGACGCATTAAGTTTTGCAAAAACTCAATTTTCCAAGGTTAGAAAACTTAGTGGAATTTATGTTTTGTTTTTTTTTGTTTTTTTTTTAAATCCTTTCTTAATGGAGCTATTTATGATTTTTATGCAATGATCCTACAGAATGTGTCAGCAAATATGGAATCACTCATACTGTAGTGTAGTTTGCCCTTCAACTCTTTCTTTCTGTCTTTCGTCAGAAAAGTTCATTTATACCCCTATCAAGAGTCCGTGCCCTGGAGAAAGTGGAAGAGAAAAGCTTTGGAAATTCAAATGTAATGCAAATTATTTACACAGATGAGCATGGCGGCCTGGAGGCGTTATATTTGCAGTGTAAGGTACTGATATCATTATCAATATGGAAAAATAACATTTCATTCCACCTCACTATTAATCATTGACAACACGCGATTTATAAGAATTATTCTGGATATGTATAATAATAATTCTCAGCATTATTATTACTTTATAGAAATATATAGAACATGGTTTTTTTATATGATTTTTTTATATTTGGGGAAGGATGTCATAAGACTTGACCTCCACATTGCCGTCATACGTTTGCGGCACATAACTGGTGGGAATCCAAGTACCAGTTACTTGCATATTAGTATTTGATTGTTACTGTTAAAATTAATAATACGGACCATGTGCACACTGTTTTACTTATTCACATATTATAATTTTTCACTAAATTGCATATATTTGAGGCTAATAATTTTGCTCTTTGGCTACATTCAAAAAATTGCATCATTTAGCTTTTACAGGCTTTTTGTTTACCTGCACATTCAACTTTGATGTGGTCCATAGTCAGAAATTAACTCAGAGGAGCGTCGAAAAAAACGGCTTACAGAATTGCAAACTCTCCCACCAGAATGAGCTCACTGAGGGATTTCCAGTTATCTCATTCCACAGCCAGCTATCGATGGTGCAACACAAAGGCTATAGAAGGAAAACAGTGCAAAATTTTTAACATGTCCCAATTGCAAAAATGTTTGTTAGTAAATAAAAAAAAAATGCATGCGTTTAAAAGGAACCAACCGCCAGCAATTTGCTCTATGAGGTGAAAACAGTGCCATACTGGCACTAAGATGCGAATTTAGTCATACCTGTTGTAAAAAGATGGAATGCTGTGTTAATTAAATAACTTTAATCAAAGTTGCAGAAATGCATTGCACTTTGATTGATTGGTGCAACGGGGGCGGGCCTTTGTGGTTTGCCCCCTTTTCTTTATTGGAATATTACGGTTGTTGATGGTGCTTGCACATTGCCACAGTAATTCTGTCTTCATTAAAATGGTGCCAGAGTCCGCACATGCGCGTACCACAATCTCCAACGTTATCTTATTGAAGACAATAAGTGGCAGGGACATGTGCGCAGATGTAAAAAAGAAAAAATCTGTGCATGCCCCAATGCCCCTAATAGTCTTTACCGCAGTGTCTTCAATAAAATGGTGCTGGAGATCGTGGTACGTACATGAGTGGACTACAGCGCGATTTTAATGACAGAATTACTGTGGCAATGTTAACGCACCACCAACTGGAGCAATAGCGGCACAATATTCAAATAGAGAAGAGGGGGCAAGCCAGAAGGACGTCGAAGGAGGAATAAATGCCAAGGACCTGACCCACAGAGGCCGCCCTCGATGCACACATCACTCAAAGTGCACTGCATTTCTGCAATTTTGATAAAAGATATTTCATCAACCAAGCATCGGATTTTTCTGTAACAGGTATGCCTGGATTCAGCATTTTCATGCCAGTATGGCACTGCCTTTTACGTAATATAGAAAAATCCTGGTGGTTGGTTCCCTTTAAGGAAAATAAAATGTCCCAAGAAGTGCACAACTCCGTTAACTACCCAAAGACAAAGAGTAATACCGTATATTTCGGTAGTTGTAAAGTTAATATGGTACAATGGTAATTACTGACACTAAAATGGTAGTAATTAATGACCAAAACAGTTGAGGTCCATTTACAATAGATGTTTTGGCATGTTAATCAACCACTCATCTATAAATATTTGAGATGATTTAGGAAAGCCTGCACTCGCAAGGGGTTGGACCCGATGGCCCTTGAGGTCCCTTCCAACTGTACCATTCTATGATTCTATGATTTTATGTATTACCTATCGATAGACATTTAATAGCCTGTTTACTCAGTCTGACTGGTTTTCAGATGTGCACTGAAAAATCTGTAATAGATGGATTAGTGCACATAGGCTGCCATTGTAAGGGGTGGGCAGACCCCTTACAAGGAAGCACAGGTTTTCTCTGAAGTGGTTAATGCTGTCCCCATAGAAACTGTACAGGAGGGAGGAGGAGCCGGCAGCTTAGGGGGAAAGGAAGTGTGTGCTGAAGGCAGTTGTGTCCGGGACGGGAGAGAAGAAACAGCCAGGGGCAGAGTGTGGAGCTGAGTGGGCAGAAAGAAAGAAAGAAAGAAAGAAGGGAGCTGGAAGAACAGGGAAGCCGGAGAGAAAAGGAGCGGGCGGAACCTCATAGTGCGAAGCAGTCCCGGTGTGGGTCCGGGCTGTGGGTAGCCATAAGTGGGAGCCAGGTGAAGCAGAGTAGCCGGGCACATCCCCACTGGAGGAGACGTCAGGGCAGGCTTTCCCCAGCTAAGAAAAGAACGTGAAGTCATCTGTAACTGCCGGTTTTTGGAAAGAGTTGTGAAATAAAGAATGTCTTTTATTTGCATCGAACCATGCCTGGAGAGTGTTTATACGTCGGACGACATCTGCACCACCACACTCTGCCCCACCATGACATCTCCTGTCCCCAAAGTGACGGCGGAACCAGGGGTAAGCCTGATAGCAAGGGCAACGACTACCAGCCCCGAGGCACCCCTGGCACCCCGTTACACCATTATTCTCGGCAGCACAGGACAGGATAGTGCACCACCGAGAACAATGATCTTTTATGCAGCACAAAAGAGCATTTCACCCGATGAACGAGTGTTTCACTCATTTTTTAGATGATCGGCAGCCAATTTAGGCTGAAAGATTATCGTGAATGATTATCTGTCCCAATAAATCCCCTAAAATTAAAGCTAAGTCTAAAGGGAATGTCACGATTTTTATTTCTGGATTATTCATTGTGGATTACTCCTGGAGATAACTCGATAAATACTATATCCTGAATGGGCAGAGGAGTCACGGGGTCACAAATAGAAGCAAATCCACGTTAACTGGAGTTATCTGATAAATGACAGCATATTTGCTAAAGTGAGTCTTGTTGGCTGGGTTTATGAGAAACAGGACAAACTTGTGGATCGAGATGTGACATTACTGGGACAAAGATAGTATAAATAATAAGGCTGTCTCCTCTCAGTAGAGGAGGGGGTCAGGGGGTTTTGCAACTACCGACAGAGTAGAGCTCCTAGACACTTCAGAATCCACATCTCTTCTGTCGTAGAAGAGGAGTGTAGGGGATAGCCAGAAGTGCCAGATTAGAATCTTGTGGATCCAGATGCTTGAGGAGATTCCACCTGGGAAAGCCAACTTCGCTCACATCTTAGTTCATTCCAACCTGTTACCTTTAATGCTTAGGGCCTAGTCGCTAAATTCCCATTTTCTGGATCCTTCTGTCTTGGGCCACTCCATTTGAAGGACTGTCTCTAGCCTCAGCGTTCTCTCGTGTTCTATGTCTTTCCCAGCATCTTAAGATCGATCACGCTATACTGACTCTATCTCCTTTCTCCTACCTCCACCACAAGTCAACCACTGCATGGTACCTCAACAACCTACAGAGTATCCGTCCGCATCTATTGCGCTCTTGGTCTTCACTAACTCTTCTAGAAGGAACCGTCTCTTTCTCAACTAACCCCTCCCACTGTAGGCTAGTTCCAACAATTAACTATTACTCTATGGTCTGGTAACTACATATACAAGTACAAGTGCTACACAATATACATAACGTATATCCTTGCTGTACATTATACAGGAACACATCACAATATATTACTGTTCACATGCCACAATATTTACCAAAGATGCAGATCACAATTCACATTACATTACATGAAAAAACAATAATGTGATTGGTGTATTCAGGGAAAGGAACAGCAACAATCCACCTCCTAAGGCCTCCTTCACACATCTACGCAAAACACGAACATTTTGCACGGTCTGTGGTGAAAGTGCATGTGTGTGTTTGTGTTCTACGTGTGCTTCCCCTGTGCTATCCGTGTGACATCTGGTGTCACATCTGTCTCTCTACATTATGCATTATGAGACTAGTGACAAATTCAGCACTTGAGTCATTTCCATGTTAGACTCTCAACATTAAAGGGATTTCCTTTCCTTTGGCATTCGTAGGGTTAATGTCAGTTTGCTTCCCAGCAGCTTCTGAATTCTGATCACGTTTCCGGTTTGGGTCCCAGTCCCTTTATATACTCCCTGCTACCAGCAGAGGGTGCTGGTTATTCTTTGCCATTTGGATGCTGGGCCAAGAGGCGGACAGAGCTGCTGTAACCCTCTGTTGAAGTTGCTGTGGTGGCTGCAGTCTTGGTGCTGACTGCAGCAATTCATTGTTGTTGTTTTCCCACCTGTCTGTCTCATCTTCCCTTGGTGTGTTGTTTTAGTGCAGCGGTGGGCCAGCGTCCCTTACTTGTCCACTCACTAGCCAAGACTATTGTAGGGTCACTCAGGGCTTCAGGTTCCTGCCCGGCGACAGATGAGGAACCTGTATAGGGACTGGCTAGGAATGCAGGGTACAGCGACAGGTAAGTGGAGAAGGTGTCAATCTTCCCTCTCACTGGCATCAGGGCCCACTGTTGTTAAGGTGTCCCCACTGTACCTCTTGTTTGCCTTGGTAAAACCCCTATCTGTTGTGTGTTTTACCTCACACCGGACCTTCCCTAAGTCCGTGTTGTGAAATCCGGATAGCACACGGACAGCATGAGCTGGTATACTTACCATTCTCCGGCGCTGTTGTCTCCGGCACTGCTGTTACTTCCGGGTCCACGGTAAGTGTAGTGAAAATGCATGTGCTTAATGAACAGGTCCGGAAGCAACAGCAGAGGCAGAGGCACTGAGAGCAGCGCCAGAGACAGGTAAGTATAAAATTCTTTATTTTTATGTTTTCTCCGCTATGTGTCACATTGATGGCACACAGATTACATCGGTGTGCAGTCCGTGTGCTATCCATGCTGATAGCAGAAAATGGACGAAGCCTTGTGGAGCACACGAACATGCGTGTGCTCCACACGGACACATGGTCCATGTGAAGACACAGATGTGTAACCAAGCCCATTGTAAAGGGAACCTGTCGCCATATTTGGCAACTATAAGCTGTGACCACCACCAGTGAGCCCTTATATACAGCATTCTATAATACTGTATATAACAGTTCAGGCCACCCTGTATAACCTAAAAACACTATGTTTATTATACTCACCTAGGGGGCAGTCCAGTCCGATGGGCGTCACTGTTCTTTGACCGATGGCTCCTCTCTGCTGAGATCTCCGTCCTTCTTCTACCCAGCCCAGTATGGATTGACGCGTCTACGTCATTCACATAGGTCGACATTGTGGTCCTGTGCAGGTGCACTTTGAACTTCCCTGCTGAGGGCAGATCAAAGTACTGTAATGCGCAAGCACAAGGAAAGGTTAAGACTGCATGTGCACTACAATACTTTGATATGACCTGAGCAGGGGAGATCAAAGTGCGCCTGCGCAGGATCTCAATGCCAGCTAGTGTAGATGATGTAGAACGCATCATGCACATGGGCCTTAGAAAGAGGATGGTGATTGTCGCAGAGAGGAGGCACCGGGCCGCAGAGCAGCAACACCCATCGGACCGGACTAACCCTTAGGTGAGTATTATAAAAGTGTTTTTTACATTGTACACAGTGGTGTGGGCTCTTATATACAGTATTCTGGAATGCTATATATATAAGAGCCCACTGATGGTGGCCACAGCTTATAGTCACCAAATCTGGTGACAGGTTCCCTTTAATACGTTTACGTGAGTCCGTGTTTACAGTATGTGTGAAAACAGACATCACAGGTATCAGAGACACTGATGTGTGAAGGAGCCCTAAAGGGTGCTTTACATGCTGCGACATCGCTACCGATATATCGTCGGGGTCATGTCGTTAGTGATGCACATCCAGCGCCGGTAGCGACATCGCAGCATGTGACACCAAGGAGCGACGATCAACGATCGCAAAATCGTTCAAAAACGGTGATCGTTGACACGTTGCTACTTTCCTTAATATCGCTGCTGCCACAGGTACGATGTTGTTTGTCGTTCCTGCGGCTTCACACATCGATACGTGTGACACCGCAGGAACGACGAACATCTCCTTACCTGCGTCTACCGGCAATGCGGAAGGAAGGAGGTGGGCGGGATGTTACGTCCCGCTCATCTCTGCTTCTTTTGGCCAGCCGCTTAGTAACGCTGCAGTGACGTCGCTATGATGCCGAACGCACCTCCCCCTTGAGGGAGGTATTGTTCGGCGGTCACAGCGACGTCGCTGACAAGGTATGTGCGTGTGACGCTCTGCCGTAGTGATAATGTTCACTACGTCTGCGAGCACCAAATGTCGCACGAACGACGGGGCGGGTGCTATCGCGCTCAACGTCGCTAGCAATCGCTAGCGATGTCGCAGCATGTAAAGCACCCTGTAGACTGTATTTGGACAAAAAAAATGTGATATTTGTGAGACCAGCCTATGCTATCTATTTCTATAGACAAAAAGAGAGAATAAATAGACTAAAAACGTCATTCTGTTAAAGGGAACCTGTCAGGGGCAATATGCACCCAGAACCACGAGCAGTTCGGGGTGCATATTGCTAATCCCTACCTAGCAGTCCCAGCCTATAATAGCATAGATAAAGACATTTTTAGAAAAAGTATTTCTAAAGATCCTATATGATATGCTAATCATCACGGGGACTAGTCGCAATGGCGTTAGTTCCAGCGCTCATTCCGCCCTCTTAGTATGTTAGCACACCCACAGGCACGTGCTAACATGCTATTCAATGCACACTGCCAGCGTCATCACCAGTGGTGACGCGTGTATCTGTCCGTTCCTACAGCCTCAGACGCCAGAAAGTGCGCATGTTTTGAAGTCCCCATCACTTCTGGTCATGTGCACTAGACCTCTCTGAAGCCTGGAACGCGTACATCTGGATTCATAGTGTTCATGACCAAAAGTGTGGTGACCTGATCGTGCGCAGTGCCAGGCGTCTGAGGCTGCAGCAACGAACAGGTACACATGTCGCCACTGGTAATGACGATGGCAGTGGGCATTGAATAGCACGTTAACACGCCCCTGTGGATGTGCTAACGTGCTAGGAGGGTGGAATGAGCGCAGGAACTAACGTCCTTGCAACTAGTCCCTGCGCTCATTAGCATATCATAAAGGATCTTTAGAAATACTTTTTCTAAAAATCCCTTTATCTTTGCTACTAGATACAGGGACGGCAGGATTTAGCAATATACATCCAGAACTGCTCGTGGTTCTGGGTGCATATTGCACCTGACAGGTTCCCTTTAATTATCATTCTTCACTGTCACAGATATACATAAGTTCTTTAAGTCTGTAGAAGCCCCAAGAACTTTTGGTTTAAAAAATATAAACTCCGTCTGTCCGATTTACCGTACCACAAGCTGAAAAAAATAATAAAATATAATTATAAAACCATTCTTATGACATTCTGGTTGTTGCATAAGATTAACCTCTTCTTTGTATTTTAGTGTGTTAATGAACTAAATCAATGGCTCTCTGCATTGCGAAAGGTCTGTGTTAACAACAGTGATATGCTCGGATCCTACCACCCTGGTGTCTACAAAGGCGAGAAGTGGAGCTGCTGCCACCAGAAGGAGAAAGGGGGTATTGCATTATCCATAGATTTTTCACGTGCATAACCTAGATTTTTACCGTATACTCAGAGCTGCAGAGGGGTAGCAAGAGGTTCAGCTCGGGGAGGGGGCTGTGAAAAATCTCAGTGTGTGCCTAAGCAGGTAACCTTGATTACAACTATGTTTGCGCTCCCTAATTGTGGGTGTAGAGGAACCTCTGCAGATGACCTCGCTGTTACTGAAAATAAATCTCTATACAAAGGCCAACACAGATATTACCGCCGTATTGTAATCATATAGACACTAGTCCTACATAACATATAAGAGGTTACAGTACAGTTACAGATACTGATTTACAGGTGATATTCTTTCTTATGTAGTTGTTCACTTTTCCTGCCTTTTCCTTCTTGTCCAGATCACCATAATATCTTCTTCCAGCCATAACTCGTCTGCATAGATTACAACAAAGACATATTTGACTTCTCACACTTCCAGGACTGTCCTCATCTATCCCCAAATTGCACAACCCCTCATCCTGCTGATACCCCAATACTGTGCCACTGCTGCTGTGTGTCCCTATTACTGCACCTGCTGTTTGGCACAAAAACAGGGCTCCTCTTACTGCTCCAAATAATAATTCCCACCACTGTGCCCCTTACATGGTAATAATCTGATTTGCGCCCTGTAGATGATAAAACCGCCTCCTAAAAAATTAGAAAATAATAATCACAATGCCCTAGAAAAATGGCCATTTTTGGCCCCTAGAAAGTGATAATGCCGCGTGTGCACCTTTGACAGTCACAATACTATATATCCCAATAATGCTTTTTAAGTACCTATTTAACATTTAATAATGTTCCCTGAGTACCCACATATGCAGCTCCTCTATACACAATATAATGGACCCACAACTCTTATAAACAGATTGATCGGCCCACAGCTCCCCTACTGATAGTATGATAGGGCCCAGGTCCGCTATTGATAGTATGAAAGGCCCACAGGCACAGAAAGACTGAAGATTGCATTAGGCTGTGGTCTACGGAAAGGGGAGAGGTAATGCAGGCAGATCATGTTTCCCTTCTCTACTGTAGAGCTTAAGTATATCGACGTGCTACGCATGCTGTTATAGTTAAGGTTACTGGTAGCTCTGGGTGGGCCCCTCTAAGCATTGAGCCCACTCTGCCCTGCCCAGATGTACTACACTACTGCAGAGTTGCTTATAGTATCTGTATATACAGTGAACAAAAGTATAAACACAACACTTTTGTTTTTGTTCCCTTTTTCATGAGCTGAATGCAAAGATCTAAGACTTTTTCTATGTACACAAAAGGCCTTTTTCTCTCAAATATTGTTCTCAAATTTGTTTCTGTCTTAATAACCACTCCTGCTGTGCCGAGATAATCCATCCACCTTACAGGTGTTATTGTAGCCAGCCTAAGGCACACCTGTGCAATAATCCTGTTGGCTACTCATCGTCTTGATATGCCACACCTGTGAGGTGAATGGATTAGCTCAGCAAAGGAGAAGGGCTCACTAACACAGAGTTAGGCAAATTTGTGAACAATATTGGAGGGAAAAGGCATTTTGTGTACATACAAAAAGTCTTAGATCTTGGAGTTCAGCTCATCAAAAACGGGAGCAAAAAAAGTCTTGTTGCTATTTTTGTTCTGTGTATATCCTGTACTTTCTATCCAACTTTAACTTATGCTACCTCTCCGCAAACAAAATACATGGGAAAGCTGCATCAAAACTGCTTCAATTTGAGTATTTGTCCATGGCAACCTTTCAGAACTCACCTCTCATTTCTCAAAAGCCCTTTTGAAAATTAAGTTACAGACCTGATTGGAGGCTATGGGCATTTTTCAGTTTGTCAATTTTTTATACATAACATTATTGAGAGCAATAGTTTTTATTAATTAAATGTATATTGGTTTAAATATTGTTTATAGGGTTTATAGCTTTAATACAAAAGATATAATGGAAAATATCACAATGCAATGTTCATGGGTGGGGGGTTCAGAGGGAGCCTACGTCTGGAGATATGTACTAGGGTAGACATTTATGTGAAGGGGCCATAAATGCCTATAGTGAGGTTACTTTTTCAGAGGTGTTGGGCAAAATTAGACAAACATGACTGCTTTGTTGCAAAACTATCTTGTCTGTAGTATTGTAGATCAGCTTCATTCATTTCACTTCATCTGAGCCGCCGTGCCATGCATAACCCATGAGCAGGTATGGAAAGGTTTCTGGCGGAAAGCAGCCTTGTTTTTCTCATTCTGTCTAACCTCTTTAAAGGGGTATTTCCAAAATCACAGATTAGTTTTATATTAATGTACATATATATTAATTGGGCTAAGTTATTTTATCTTTAAAGGGAACCTGTCACATTGGACAGCTAGGTATGGGAAAGAAGTTGAGCAAAATGATATGTAGGTTTCTTGAAAAGAATTTTATTCATTAAGATTCCTGTTGTTTGCATAAATATGAGTATAGTGGGCACGTCTACTAGTGACTGACAGCTATCTCTGCATGCAGCGTCATACAGGGAAGACTGCCAATCACTGAATGGGATCGTCTCTTGGACTCATATGCTTTCAATCCAGGGTTATTACCTATTGCCTTATTTTTACGGATTATCTTGGAATTTCTCGACATATGGTAACCCAGATGCAATCACCACGGAACAGAGTTTAATGAATAAAATGCAAGGTTTAGTGAAATTTTTCCCATAAATATCAATTTGATGAACTCCTCCTATACTATAACATGTTGCCTGAAGATCAGATACCATTTTCAACATGACAGGTTCCCTTTAAATCTTCGTTTTACACAAATTACCAACCTAAAGATGCCTCTTCGATTTTATTTACTCTCTAGTTGCTATTGGATCCATCCTGGTTGATCATGGGCAGGGCAGTCGCTCTCTGATGGATTCCAGCATAGCTCTGCTGTACCTCCTCCACTAACAGTGTATTTTAAATTCAGAATACAACTATTCTTCTGTACTCTGGTCCTGTACAGTAGTCTGCCAGACTGATTTCATCTTCTACTATACTCAATATAGCTTAATGTATGTTTTTACATCATTGATCTGTTAGTTATTTTTCAGCAGAGACCAAGAGTTCTGCACTCCACTCTGTTTGCACAATAGAGCTTGAAATAGCCATTGTGGAAGCACAGCAAGGCCGAGACCAGCCTTGTTGAGCTGTGTTTGACACCTCTTTCTGACAGATCATTGTTGTGAAATTACAAATGTTGCTTTGAGGATTATCTCCTGTGAAAGGCATCAACAAAGGGACATTTGCAGTTTTGCATCATTGATCTGTCTTCAGAAGATTTTTTGCAAGAAAGCAGCCATTTTTGCCTAATTCTGCATAACCCCTTTGAAAGAGTAAACACATTGTTGACATTTACGTTGTATTCACTTTACTGGACCTGTACATATCTCCAGAAGTAGGCTTCCTATGAATATAGATCAGCTTGATGATGTGCCACTAGTGATGAGCGAGCACTACCATGCTTGGGTGCCCAGTACTCTTAATGAGCAATTGATGCTGGGATGGACTCGACTCATGTACAGAGTATAATAGAAGTCAATGGGGAACTCAAGCATTTTTCCAGTAGATCTTCTGAAAAATGCTTGAGTTTCCCATTGACTTCCATTACACTCTGTACACAAGTTGAGCCTGTCCAAGGATCCAATTGCTCATTTCAAGTATCGAGCATGGTAGTGCTTGCTCATCACTATGTGTCACATATCTGTAGTAGAGGCACACCTGAGTAAACACAGTGAATCAGAACTGTGGTTCTAGCACAGGTGAGAGATAATCCCAGAGAAGTGGGACATACAGAAGAGGGAGGTAGGGACCCGCAGCACTGAAGGAGAGCACTGTGATGCTGGGAAATGTAGTTTTAGTAGTGTAAGGATAGGACTGCCCATGTGAGGCTGGATTTAAGCAGCGGCATATAAAGATAAAAAATAGACATAAAAGTATGAGAAATAAGCTATGTGTTCGGTTTGGTATCTATATTAAAAATAAGTATGTATTTATTGTGCTTTGTGAAAAATAATGTGATTTTGGGAATAACCCATTATTTGTTAGAGACTGGACCAGGAATTGCACATGTAAGCTGTTTGCTTTACTTTCAGTTGCGGGCTGTGACAAAACTCGACATGAAGTCACATTACAAGAATGGAACGATCTCTTCAATCCTGATCTAGAGGCACAGCTTATTTTCAGGCACTTGCTTAGCGTGAGAGAGTTAATGAGGTAAATTGCTTGTTTTTCTTATGATAGTATGCATTCATATGATAGTATGGGAATATTTCAGTGTCATGCATGGTTACAATTAGGTGAAGATTATAACGCACACTAAGAATTATTTCAGAAAGGGGGAGCAAGCACTGCTTGAGAATAGCGCACAAACAAAAGTGTAAATTCACAAATTATTTTTAGCAAACAATTGATCAATTTTTTGAGCCACCCCTGCCACATGACGGCAAATTTCAATAGGGGGTTTTCTGTATATATATATATATATATATATATATATATATATATATATATATATATATATATATATTATTTATATATATACAGTATATAAATGCTGTGTGTGGATATGCTATCAATACCCAAAGAGATTTCAGGATATTTTCTCTTTTGGATCCCTACACCATCTGGTGAAACCGTACAATCTTTAAAACGTATTTCCAAGAATGAAATAAAATGTAGCCCATCAATATAATTCCATCAATATAATTCAAACGGCAACCTGTTATACTCACATATCAGGACGGGCTGCAGTCTGAAGAAACAAACACTGCTCCCGTGACCTCTGTGTCAACTGACAGGAGCTTCTCACATTCCTCCATTAGACAAGGAGAATTGTGTGACAAAAGAAGAAATATCTTCTCGGCTGACTGGGCATGAAGGAGTGAAGCTGGATAAAAATCCTTTGTGCTTAGTCAGCTCAGGTTTAATTCTGTCACACATTTCTCCTTAGCTAATGTGTACTTTTGATACAGCTCCTGCCAGTTGACTTACAGGTCTCAGTGCAGTGGTTTCTCAGAGTGCAATCAGTCTAGACATGTGACAAGGATGGGCTGCATTTGAATTATGTGACGGGGGAAAGTGCTTTATATGCATTTCAGTGTAGCTTATAACTGCATTACATGAACGCTGTGTTATTTGGCACCCACGTAAATGAGCACAGCTGTGGTTTAGACTTTCCACTCCGCTCCTAACGCTGGTGCTTAGAAGCAGGAGGAATAAAACCAATTTGAGCAGAAGAAGCAGTGAAAGGAAAACGGAAGGCAGCAGGTAGTGTGACTATACCTGAAAAATGTATACCCATGTTTCCCCGAAAATATGACAGTCTTATATTATTTTTTGCTACAAAAGATGCGCTAGTGCTTATTTGCAGTGGATGTCAAGTCACATTTACTCGAACAAAAAAAAACAACATTTATTCAAATCTAATCATGTCATCACATTCTGGAGCATCAACATTTTGTGTTAATCCAAGTCCTGATTCAGATGCACATTTTCTTATCTGATCTGCTGTTTTCATTGTGCAGAACCAGTGCAATAGTGGTGGGCACATGTGTACAATGGTTAAATTACCTTCTTAAATTTATTATTCTCTATGTACTGGTAAGTTTACCCCCAAAAGAAATAAGACACCCCCTAAAAGAATCACACTCACCAGACCTCAATTAATTAGAGTTGGCAAGTGAATGGTCTCCCATATACAAATGTGCGTTGCAGTGAAGTCCCCCTGTGTTCTTCAGCGGTTGGCTCCCCCTATTGATTGGAAGCAGTATCACTCGCACAGGGGTGATACTGGTACCCGATCTGCTTGTGATAGCTGCAGCGTAATGCAGCTCTAATATCGAGGGACCTGTCAGCGACGCAGATCTCTGTGTGAGAGACCATCCACCATTGGCTTTTGTCAACTGTAATTGTTTGGGGTCTGGTGAGTGCAATTTTTTATTTTTTCCGGTGGGGGGGTCTACTTTCTTTTGGGGATATCTGCTCTCTTTGATAAAAAGTTCTACTGGATTCTTTAACTTTTTTATCTGCTTGAACACTTCCTTATGGAACCGTAACAAGGACTTATTTTTGGAGAAGGGCGTATATTTTAAGCATGCCCCAAAAATCGTACTAGGGCTTATTTTCGGTATAGGTCTTATTTTCAGGGAAACTGGTTAGTAGTCACTCTACAGTTACATGCTGCTTTGGAACACTAATAATTTGGTTCGCCCTCTTAAACATTACAGAAGCTTCCTTAGTGTGTCATGGCCATAAAACATGTTCAAGTTGTTCTGTTATGAACCGTTTTAGCCCACATACAGTTAGGCTAAGTTCACACACTGCGTTTTTTTGACACTGCGTTTTTGTGCGTTTTTGGCCGCTAAAAACGCACAAAAACGCACCCACGTCGAAAAAACGCGTAAAAAAATGCATGCGTTTTTACCACGATTTGGTGCGTTTTTGGCTGCGTTTTGCTGCGTTTTTGATCTCTGCGTTTTGCTGCGTTTTTCCAATGCATTGCATGGGGGGAAAACGCAGAAAAACGCAGGAAAGAATTGACATGTCCATTTTTTTTTCCAAGCTCAAAAATGCAGCTTAAAAAAAAAAAGTTGTGTGCGGACAGCAAAAATGAAAACTCATAGACTTTGCTGGGGAAGCAAAGTCATGCAGTTTTGAGGCCAAAAACGCACCCGAAAAACGCGCAAAAACGCCGCGAAAAACGCACTGTGCGCACATAGCCTAATAGTAATAGCTAACATACACAGACTAAAGTCTAATGTGTAAAGGGGCCTTCTGACTCATGTCAGGGAAGAGAAGGACACAGTTTCCTATCCTTTTGTTGTACAGGAGATAAGCAGCTGAGAGAACACTCTCAGCTAAGACCATCAACGTATATCGGAGACCTGGGGGAGATAGCGGTTGACCAAGGGATTGTTTGTGATTGTTTGGCCAACATCTACCCAATGTTTACAAATGGGGCTACAACTTTGCAGATGAGGTCACTTTTGATTGCACTTTTATCTGATAGCATTGAAAACGTGATCATGCACAGTGATTCAATGCTTTCTATGGTGTTTGACTGCGCTATTCAAAATCAAAACGTATATCGGAGACCTGGGGGAGATAGCGGTTGACCAAGGGATTGTTTGTGATTGTTTGGCCAACATCTACCCAATGTTTACAAATGGGGCTACAACTTTACAGATGAGGTCACTTTTGATTGCACTTTTATCTGATAGCATTTTAAACGTGATCATGCACAGTGATTCAGTGCTTTCTATGGTGTTTGACTGCGCTATTCAAAATCAAAACGGTAACAAGAAGATTTTTACCTAACAGTAGGCATAATGTTAAACTAAATACTCTTTGTATCTACAGGGAAAAGTACTTGGAAATAACAAAACATGATAAAAGCATCAAATCTCACCTAACAGGTAATTTGCTTTCACTCCACTCTTACTGTGGTTTTTGAAGGACAAGTTGTACTTTTGAAAAACACCATTCATTTTACCATATTATATACTGAAAAAAAAGGGGAAAAACTCCTCCAGGTGACGGGAAATTGTTAGAAAAACACAATTATTCCAGAAAAGTGGAGAAACAACGATGACGATGATGATGATGAATCCGGGCCTATATTTTTACGTTTGCTTTCTCCACGCAGCGATTGACAGCTCTTCCATTGTGAGTTTGGCCAGATGAAGAGCCGTCAATCAGGCTTTAGGCCCTGGGAACATGTAAATCCTGAAGGATCCCGCTATATGGTGATACTCTAGCAGTCTCGCACTGAGCACTATTGGCTGCTTGGAGTTATGCGGTGGGGCTGTGAATATAGCATAGATCAAAATCTTATTATTTAAAAAATATATATATTTCTCTTTTAGATCCTGCTAGAAAGGACATCACTACACAGCTTTTCCACATACTCAAAGACCTGGAAGCTGCTCATGATTCTTTCCTGGCTGATTCGCCAAATTTTGCTGACCAGGAAAAAAAGTACTTAC
>NW_027443976.1:0-31460 GCF_048569485.1 Anomaloglossus baeobatrachus | reverse complement strand
GGCTTTTTACAGTTTTTCTATTCCCAATTAGCCGTTTAAGTGTACTTATTGAAAGTAGTAATTCTTTCATAGGCCGCCCTTTCTTAGTATTTGACGTTCCTTATATTGCGGTATGAGGCTTCGCAGTAGGTTGCAAACATTCATCACCCATGACTGTCCCCAATTGAGCTCAGAAGCTCAATGTCTATCATGACCTCTCTTTTAGAATGTCCAAGAGCAAGCAAACTATTCCTCCAGGAGAGGGCGCCAACAGACTACTAAAGAGATCATCATTACTCAAAGAAAACCCCAAAAACCAATGCATGATAGGAATAAACAGGTAACTTTCTTTGGAGTGGAAGCGGAGAGATCGCACCAGATGCCAATTCTAGATCTTATCACACCTGTGGTCACTGCAGCAGCAGGTGAATCCACTTTGTCCAAAAGGGATCTATTCCATTCAATTGCAAATGATCTAGATAAGACAGAGAACTGCAGCACGGGGACATAGCCGAGTTGGTCAGGTTGAGTGGTGATGAGTTTGCTATTTGGATGAATAAAGAAAGTCAAAAGTGTGAAAGATAAAAAACAAAAGGAGGAAGTGTGAAAAGTGAATGGGCCAAATTGAGGTGCATATGAAGACGTATGCTTTCTTCCAATTCATTAAATCGGGCTAATATGAATCAGGTGAATTGAGTTCTGCTTTTGGAAACTGGGTTAAGAAGGGGTGCACCGTTCCTGGAGGTACTGCAATACCAGGTCAATGCGTGGAGTGGACAGAGCAAGCTCTTTTTCCATCTCCCTGTTCTAAAAATGCATTTAATATATGGTCCCCAGATAGGGGACGTATCAGATATTAAACTGATAAGAACAGATACTACACTTGATCTTAGCCAAAAGGCCGAGAAGCGATAACCAGAATTGGTTTGGGCCTCGAGTGGCACCCTGGCCTATGCCGGACACATCTTAGGGAGAGAGAGCGAGAGGGAGACAAACCCACGCCTACACAAGACATTTTGTCACCCAAGCCAACCCTTGAAAAGGCTGCTTTGCAGAGCAAAAACAAGAAGAATGGTGCGTTTTGCAGCCGCCGCCCACTGCAATGAATCTGAATAACTCCTCCTTTAGGGCGCAAGCAACTCCCCTCCCCCTTGCAGTCTTTCCAATTCACGATACAAAAAGACGGACAGGACAGGTTGCCTGACTTTCCGTCACTGCCACCCTTTGCCATCCTTACCCGTAGAAAGCCCTTTCATCATCCCCAAACCCTAATCTTTTCCCTTTCCTTCCCAGCCCCCAAACCCTGCCCTCTGTACCTTTCTCACCACCCGCTTCCCTTCTCCTGTCATCCCCCTACCACCCGGGAAAAAAAGAGATTGCCCCCTCCTTCCACTAGCCCACCCTCCCACCCAAAGAACAACTTCTTCTGCGCAGCTTGTTTTCTAGGCAGCAGCGCTATTGTGATGTCATCGGGGGGCATTGTGACAAGCCGCCAGTGTTCCGTCTCTTCATGTTGTGCACAGTTCAAACGGAAAATACATCAACAGGCAGACTACAGAAAAGCTTACTATCAAAGGTTAGAGGGGGGCTTTCTCAGAGGGCTTTTTACAGTTTTTCTATTCCCAATTAGCCGTTTAAGTGTACTTATTGAAAGTAGTAATTCTTTCATAGGCCGCCCTTTCTTAGTATTTGACGTTCCTTATATTGCGGTATGAGGCTTCGCAGTAGGTTGCAAACATTCATCACCCATGACTGTCCCCAATTGAGCTCAGAAGCTCAATGTCTATCATGACCTCTCTTTTAGAATGTCCAAGAGCAAGCAAACTATTCCTCCAGGAGAGGGCGCCAACAGACTACTAAAGAGATCATCATTACTCAAAGAAAACCCCAAAAACCAATGCATGATAGGAATAAACAGGTAACTTTCTTTGGAGTGGAAGCGGAGAGATCGCACCAGATGCCAATTCTAGATCTTATCACACCTGTGGTCACTGCAGCAGCAGGTGAATCCACTTTGTCCAAAAGGGATCTATTCCATTCAATTGCAAATGATCTAGATAAGACAGAGAACTGCAGCACGGGGACATAGCCGAGTTGGTCAGGTTGAGTGGTGATGAGTTTGCTATTTGGATGAATAAAGAAAGTCAAAAGTGTGAAAGATAAAAAACAAAAGGAGGAAGTGTGAAAAGTGAATGGGCCAAATTGAGGTGCATATGAAGACGTATGCTTTCTTCCAATTCATTAAATCGGGCTAATATGAATCAGGTGAATTGAGTTCTGCTTTTGGAAACTGGGTTAAGAAGGGGTGCATCGTTCCTGGAGGTACTGCAATACCAGGTCAATGCGTGGAGTGGACAGAGCAAGCTCTTTTTCCATCTCCCTGTTCTAAAAATCCATTTAATATATGGTCCCCAGATAGGGGACGTATCAGATATTAAACTGATAAGAACAGATACTACACTTGATCTTAGCCAAAAGGCCGAGAAGCGATAACCAGAATTGGTTTGGGCCTCGAGTGGCACCCTGGCCTATGCCGGACACATCTTAGGGAGAGAGAGCGAGAGGGAGACAAACCCACGCCTACACAAGACATTTTGTCACCCAAGCCAACCCTTGAAAAGGCTGCTTTGCAGAGCAAAAACAAGAAGAATGGTGCGTTTTGCAGCCGCCGCCCACTGCAATGAATCTGAATAACTCCTCCTTTAGGGCGCAAGCAACTCCCCTCCCCCTTGCAGTCTTTCCAATTCACGATACAAAAAGACGGACAGGACAGGTTGCCTGACTTTCCGTCACTGCCACCCTTTGCCATCCTTACCCGTAGAAAGCCCTTTCATCATCCCCAAACCCTAATCTTTTCCCTTTCCTTCCCAGCCCCCAAACCCTGCCCTCTGTACCTTTCTCACCACCCGCTTCCCTTCTCCTGTCATCCCCCTACCACCCGGGAAAAAAAGAGATTGCCCCCTCCTTCCACTAGCCCACCCTCCCACCCAAAGAACAACTTCTTCTGCGCAGCTTGTTTTCTAGGCAGCAGCGCTATTGTGATGTCATCGGGGGGCATTGTGACAAGCCGCCAGTGTTCCGTCTCTTCATGTTGTGCACAGTTCAAACGGAAAATACATCAACAGGCAGACTACAGAAAAGCTTACTATCAAAGGTTAGAGGGGGGCTTTCTCAGAGGGCTTTTTACAGTTTTTCTATTCCCAATTAGCCGTTTAAGTGTACTTATTGAAAGTAGTAATTCTTTCATAGGCCGCCCTTTCTTAGTATTTGACGTTCCTTATATTGCGGTATGAGGCTTCGCAGTAGGTTGCAAACATTCATCACCCATGACTGTCCCCAATTGAGCTCAGAAGCTCAATGTCTATCATGACCTCTCTTTTAGAATGTCCAAGAGCAAGCAAACTATTCCTCCAGGAGAGGGCGCCAACAGACTACTAAAGAGATCATCATTACTCAAAGAAAACCCCAAAAACCAATGCATGATAGGAATAAACAGGTAACTTTCTTTGGAGTGGAAGCGGAGAGATCGCACCAGATGCCAATTCTAGATCTTATCACACCTGTGGTCACTGCAGCAGCAGGTGAATCCACTTTGTCCAAAAGGGATCTATTCCATTCAATTGCAAATGATCTAGATAAGACAGAGAACTGCAGCACGGGGACATAGCCGAGTTGGTCAGGTTGAGTGGTGATGAGTTTGCTATTTGGATGAATAAAGAAAGTCAAAAGTGTGAAAGATAAAAAACAAAAGGAGGAAGTGTGAAAAGTGAATGGGCCAAATTGAGGTGCATATGAAGACGTATGCTTTCTTCCAATTCATTAAATCGGGCTAATATGAATCAGGTGAATTGAGTTCTGCTTTTGGAAACTGGGTTAAGAAGGGGTGCACCGTTCCTGGAGGTACTGCAATACCAGGTCAATGCGTGGAGTGGACAGAGCAAGCTCTTTTTCCATCTCCCTGTTCTAAAAATCCATTTAATATATGGTCCCCAGATAGGGGACGTATCAGATATTAAACTGATAAGAACAGATACTACACTTGATCTTAGCCAAAAGGCCGAGAAGCGATAACCAGAATTGGTTTGGGCCTCGAGTGGCACCCTGGCCTATGCCGGACACATCTTAGGGAGAGAGAGCGAGAGGGAGACAAACCCACGCCTACACAAGACATTTTGTCACCCAAGCCAACCCTTGAAAAGGCTGCTTTGCAGAGCAAAAACAAGAAGAATGGTGCGTTTTGCAGCCGCCGCCCACTGCAATGAATCTGAATAACTCCTCCTTTAGGGCGCAAGCAACTCCCCTCCCCCTTGCAGTCTTTCCAATTCACGATACAAAAAGACGGACAGGACAGGTTGCCTGACTTTCCGTCACTGCCACCCTTTGCCATCCTTACCCGTAGAAAGCCCTTTCATCATCCCCAAACCCTAATCTTTTCCCTTTCCTTCCCAGCCCCCAAACCCTGCCCTCTGTACCTTTCTCACCACCCGCTTCCCTTCTCCTGTCATCCCCCTACCACCCGGGAAAAAAAGAGATTGCCCCCTCCTTCCACTAGCCCACCCTCCCACCCAAAGAACAACTTCTTCTGCGCAGCTTGTTTTCTAGGCAGCAGCGCTATTGTGATGTCATCGGGGGGCATTGTGACAAGCCGCCAGTGTTCCGTCTCTTCATGTTGTGCACAGTTCAAACGGAAAATACATCAACAGGCAGACTACAGAAAAGCTTACTATCAAAGGTTAGAGGGGGGCTTTCTCAGAGGGCTTTTTACAGTTTTTCTATTCCCAATTAGCCGTTTAAGTGTACTTATTGAAAGTAGTAATTCTTTCATAGGCCGCCCTTTCTTAGTATTTGACGTTCCTTATATTGCGGTATGAGGCTTCGCAGTAGGTTGCAAACATTCATCACCCATGACTGTCCCCAATTGAGCTCAGAAGCTCAATGTCTATCATGACCTCTCTTTTAGAATGTCCAAGAGCAAGCAAACTATTCCTCCAGGAGAGGGCGCCAACAGACTACTAAAGAGATCATCATTACTCAAAGAAAACCCCAAAAACCAATGCATGATAGGAATAAACAGGTAACTTTCTTTGGAGTGGAAGCGGAGAGATCGCACCAGATGCCAATTCTAGATCTTATCACACCTGTGGTCACTGCAGCAGCAGGTGAATCCACTTTGTCCAAAAGGGATCTATTCCATTCAATTGCAAATGATCTAGATAAGACAGAGAACTGCAGCACGGGGACATAGCCGAGTTGGTCAGGTTGAGTGGTGATGAGTTTGCTATTTGGATGAATAAAGAAAGTCAAAAGTGTGAAAGATAAAAAACAAAAGGAGGAAGTGTGAAAAGTGAATGGGCCAAATTGAGGTGCATATGAAGACGTATGCTTTCTTCCAATTCATTAAATCGGGCTAATATGAATCAGGTGAATTGAGTTCTGCTTTTGGAAACTGGGTTAAGAAGGGGTGCACCGTTCCTGGAGGTACTGCAATACCAGGTCAATGCGTGGAGTGGACAGAGCAAGCTCTTTTTCCATCTCCCTGTTCTAAAAATCCATTTAATATATGGTCCCCAGATAGGGGACGTATCAGATATTAAACTGATAAGAACAGATACTACACTTGATCTTAGCCAAAAGGCCGAGAAGCGATAACCAGAATTGGTTTGGGCCTCGAGTGGCACCCTGGCCTATGCCGGACACATCTTAGGGAGAGAGAGCGAGAGGGAGACAAACCCACGCCTACACAAGACATTTTGTCACCCAAGCCAACCCTTGAAAAGGCTGCTTTGCAGAGCAAAAACAAGAAGAATGGTGCGTTTTGCAGCCGCCGCCCACTGCAATGAATCTGAATAACTCCTCCTTTAGGGCGCAAGCAACTCCCCTCCCCCTTGCAGTCTTTCCAATTCACGATACAAAAAGACGGACAGGACAGGTTGCCTGACTTTCCGTCACTGCCACCCTTTGCCATCCTTACCCGTAGAAAGCCCTTTCATCATCCCCAAACCCTAATCTTTTCCCTTTCCTTCCCAGCCCCCAAACCCTGCCCTCTGTACCTTTCTCACCACCCGCTTCCCTTCTCCTGTCATCCCCCTACCACCCGGGAAAAAAAGAGATTGCCCCCTCCTTCCACTAGCCCACCCTCCCACCCAAAGAACAACTTCTTCTGCGCAGCTTGTTTTCTAGGCAGCAGCGCTATTGTGATGTCATCGGGGGGCATTGTGACAAGCCGCCAGTGTTCCGTCTCTTCATGTTGTGCACAGTTCAAACGGAAAATACATCAACAGGCAGACTACAGAAAAGCTTACTATCAAAGGTTAGAGGGGGGCTTTCTCAGAGGGCTTTTTACAGTTTTTCTATTCCCAATTAGCCGTTTAAGTGTACTTATTGAAAGTAGTAATTCTTTCATAGGCCGCCCTTTCTTAGTATTTGACGTTCCTTATATTGCGGTATGAGGCTTCGCAGTAGGTTGCAAACATTCATCACCCATGACTGTCCCCAATTGAGCTCAGAAGCTCAATGTCTATCATGACCTCTCTTTTAGAATGTCCAAGAGCAAGCAAACTATTCCTCCAGGAGAGGGCGCCAACAGACTACTAAAGAGATCATCATTACTCAAAGAAAACCCCAAAAACCAATGCATGATAGGAATAAACAGGTAACTTTCTTTGGAGTGGAAGCGGAGAGATCGCACCAGATGCCAATTCTAGATCTTATCACACCTGTGGTCACTGCAGCAGCAGGTGAATCCACTTTGTCCAAAAGGGATCTATTCCATTCAATTGCAAATGATCTAGATAAGACAGAGAACTGCAGCACGGGGACATAGCCGAGTTGGTCAGGTTGAGTGGTGATGAGTTTGCTATTTGGATGAATAAAGAAAGTCAAAAGTGTGAAAGATAAAAAACAAAAGGAGGAAGTGTGAAAAGTGAATGGGCCAAATTGAGGTGCATATGAAGACGTATGCTTTCTTCCAATTCATTAAATCGGGCTAATATGAATCAGGTGAATTGAGTTCTGCTTTTGGAAACTGGGTTAAGAAGGGGTGCACCGTTCCTGGAGGTACTGCAATACCAGGTCAATGCGTGGAGTGGACAGAGCAAGCTCTTTTTCCATCTCCCTGTTCTAAAAATCCATTTAATATATGGTCCCCAGATAGGGGACGTATCAGATATTAAACTGATAAGAACAGATACTACACTTGATCTTAGCCAAAAGGCCGAGAAGCGATAACCAGAATTGGTTTGGGCCTCGAGTGGCACCCTGGCCTATGCCGGACACATCTTAGGGAGAGAGAGCGAGAGGGAGACAAACCCACGCCTACACAAGACATTTTGTCACCCAAGCCAACCCTTGAAAAGGCTGCTTTGCAGAGCAAAAACAAGAAGAATGGTGCGTTTTGCAGCCGCCGCCCACTGCAATGAATCTGAATAACTCCTCCTTTAGGGCGCAAGCAACTCCCCTCCCCCTTGCAGTCTTTCCAATTCACGATACAAAAAGACGGACAGGACAGGTTGCCTGACTTTCCGTCACTGCCACCCTTTGCCATCCTTACCCGTAGAAAGCCCTTTCATCATCCCCAAACCCTAATCTTTTCCCTTTCCTTCCCAGCCCCCAAACCCTGCCCTCTGTACCTTTCTCACCACCCGCTTCCCTTCTCCTGTCATCCCCCTACCACCCGGGAAAAAAAGAGATTGCCCCCTCCTTCCACTAGCCCACCCTCCCACCCAAAGAACAACTTCTTCTGCGCAGCTTGTTTTCTAGGCAGCAGCGCTATTGTGATGTCATCGGGGGGCATTGTGACAAGCCGCCAGTGTTCCGTCTCTTCATGTTGTGCACAGTTCAAACGGAAAATACATCAACAGGCAGACTACAGAAAAGCTTACTATCAAAGGTTAGAGGGGGGCTTTCTCAGAGGGCTTTTTACAGTTTTTCTATTCCCAATTAGCCGTTTAAGTGTACTTATTGAAAGTAGTAATTCTTTCATAGGCCGCCCTTTCTTAGTATTTGACGTTCCTTATATTGCGGTATGAGGCTTCGCAGTAGGTTGCAAACATTCATCACCCATGACTGTCCCCAATTGAGCTCAGAAGCTCAATGTCTATCATGACCTCTCTTTTAGAATGTCCAAGAGCAAGCAAACTATTCCTCCAGGAGAGGGCGCCAACAGACTACTAAAGAGATCATCATTACTCAAAGAAAACCCCAAAAACCAATGCATGATAGGAATAAACAGGTAACTTTCTTTGGAGTGGAAGCGGAGAGATCGCACCAGATGCCAATTCTAGATCTTATCACACCTGTGGTCACTGCAGCAGCAGGTGAATCCACTTTGTCCAAAAGGGATCTATTCCATTCAATTGCAAATGATCTAGATAAGACAGAGAACTGCAGCACGGGGACATAGCCGAGTTGGTCAGGTTGAGTGGTGATGAGTTTGCTATTTGGATGAATAAAGAAAGTCAAAAGTGTGAAAGATAAAAAACAAAAGGAGGAAGTGTGAAAAGTGAATGGGCCAAATTGAGGTGCATATGAAGACGTATGCTTTCTTCCAATTCATTAAATCGGGCTAATATGAATCAGGTGAATTGAGTTCTGCTTTTGGAAACTGGGTTAAGAAGGGGTGCACCGTTCCTGGAGGTACTGCAATACCAGGTCAATGCGTGGAGTGGACAGAGCAAGCTCTTTTTCCATCTCCCTGTTCTAAAAATCCATTTAATATATGGTCCCCAGATAGGGGACGTATCAGATATTAAACTGATAAGAACAGATTTTTGATTTAATGAAGCTTTCCAAAGCACCGCAAAAATGCATGACCGAAGTCACACCAAAAACAGTGCAAAGGCTAGGATTCGTGTGGACCCCTCCGTGAGAAGAGGATCCCCAAAAATCAACCCCGTCCCTCTGAGCCAGAAGGCCACAGCGAGGGTCAGGGATCTTCGGTGCTCCCCCAAGCCGAAGCCTGGTTGAGCCTTGTTGTTGCTCCCAGCGTCCACCGAGGCATCTTACCCAAGTGGAGTAGGGAGCTACTAGTCGTTGGTTTCGCAGCCGAGACTGCCCGGACCGTCAACCGGTGTTGGTTTCTCAGCCCAAGGCTGACCGGACCTCCAACCGGGTGTTGGTTTCTCAGCCCAAGACTGACCGGACCTCCAACCGGGTGTTGGTTTCTCAGCCCAAGGCTAACCGGACCTCCAACCGGGTGTTGGTTTCTCAGCCAAAGCTGACCCGGACCTCCAACCGGGTGTTGGTTTCTCAGCCCAAAGCTGACCGGACCTCCGACCGGGATTATAAAAATTTCCCTTCTTAGCCAGAAGGCCGGGATAGGGCAATATGCTTGGAAAGTATGAATAGGCAAGGCGCGGCGTGCGACAGAGTCTGAGGCTTACCAGGGTCCCAACCTAGCAAGTTCAGACTCCCTCCAGGGTGTCCATTCCTGGGGCACATTGCACCATAACCCCCACACTTACTCAGTCTAATAGCCTCGATCCTGGTAGGGTCATGGTTTCCTCTGGATGGATATACTATCCTCTCAAAGTACTAACAAGCGCAACCTTCCAGTGTGCATTGCATCATTGTACTAAGGTCAGATAGGGGACGTATCAGATATTAAACTGATAAGAACAGATACTACACTTGATCTTAGCCAAAAGGCCGAGAAGCGATAACCAGAATGGTTTGGGCCTCGAGTGGCACCCTGGCCTATGCCGGACACATCTTAGGGAGAGAGAGCGAGAGGGAGACAAACCCACGCCTACACAAGACATTTTGTCACCCAAGCCAACCCTTGAAAAGGCTGCTTTGCAGAGCAAAAACAAGAAGAATGGTGCGTTTTGCAGCCGCCGCCCACTGCAATGAATCTGAATAACTCCTCCTTTAGGGCGCAAGCAACTCCCCTCCCCCTTGCAGTCTTTCCAATTCACGATACAAAAAGACGGACAGGACAGGTTGCCTGACTTTCCGTCACTGCCACCCTTTGCCATCCTTACCCGTAGAAAGCCCTTTCATCATCCCCAAACCCTAATCTTTTCCCTTTCCTTCCAGCCCCCAAACCTGCCCTCTGTACCTTTCTCACCACCCGCTTCCTTCTCCTGTCATCCCCCTACCACCCGGGAAAAAAAGAGATTGCCCCCTCCTTCCACTAGCCCACCCTCCCACCCAAAGAACAACTTCTTCTGCGCAGCTTGTTTTCTAGGCAGCAGCGCTATTGTGATGTCATCGGGGGCATTGTGACAAGCCGCCAGTGTTCCGTCTCTTCATGTTGTGCACAGTTCAAACGGAAAATACATCAACAGGCAGACTACAGAAAAGCTTACTATCAAAGGTTAGAGGGGGCTTTCTCAGAGGGCTTTTTACAGTTTTTCTATTCCCAATTAGCCGTTTAAGTGTACTTATTGAAAGTAGTAATTCTTTCATAGGCCGCCCTTTCTTAGTATTTGACGTTCCTTATATTGCGGTATGAGGCTTCGCAGTAGGTTGCAAACATTCATCACCCATGACTGTCCCCAATTGAGCTCAGAAGCTCAATGTCTATCATGACCTCTCTTTTAGAATGTCCAAGAGCAAGCAAACTATTCCTCCAGGAGAGGGCGCCAACAGACTACTAAAGAGATCATCATTACTCAAAGAAAACCCCAAAAACCAATGCATGATAGGAATAAACAGGTAACTTTCTTTGGAGTGGAAGCGGAGAGATCGCACCAGATGCCAATTCTAGATGTTATCACACCTGTGGTCACTGCAGCAGCAGGTGAATCCACTTTGTCCAAAAGGGATCTATTCCATTCAATTGCAAATGATCTAGATAAGACAGAGAACTGCAGCACGGGGACATAGCCGAGTTGGTCAGGTTGAGTGGTGATGAGTTTGCTATTTGGATGAATAAAGAAAGTCAAAAGTGTGAAAGATAAAAAACAAAAGGAGGAAGTGTGAAAAGTGAATGGGCCAAATTGAGGTGCATATGAAGACGTATGCTTTCTTCCAATTCATTAAATCGGGCTAATATGAATCAGGTGAATTGAGTTCTGCTTTTGGAAACTGGGTTAAGAAGGGGTGCACCGTTCCTGGAGGTACTGCAATACCAGGTCAATGCGTGGAGTGGACAGAGCAAGCTCTTTTTCCATCTCCCTGTTCTAAAAATCCATTTAATATATGGTCCCCAGATAGGGGACGTATCAGATATTAAACTGATAAGAACAGATACTACACTTGATCTTAGCCAAAAGGCCGAGAAGCGATAACCAGAATTGGTTTGGGCCTCGAGTGGCACCCTGGCCTATGCCGGACACATCTTAGGGAGAGAGAGCGAGAGGGAGACAAACCCACGCCTACACAAGACATTTTGTCACCCAAGCCAACCCTTGAAAAGGCTGCTTTGCAGAGCCAAAACAAGAAGAATGGTGCGTTTTGCAGCCGCCGCCCACTGCAATGAATCTGAATAACTCCTCCTTTAGGGCGCAAGCAACTCCCCTCCCCCTTGCAGTCTTTCCAATTCACGATACAAAAAGACGGACAGGACAGGTTGCCTGACTTTCCGTCACTGCCACCCTTTGCCATCCTTACCCGTAGAAAGCCCTTTCATCATCCCCAAACCCTAATCTTTTCCCTTTCCTTCCCAGCCCCCAAACCCTGCCCTCTGTACCTTTCTCACCACCCGCTTCCCTTCTCCTGTCATCCCCCTACCACCCGGGAAAAAAAGAGATTGCCCCCTCCTTCCACTAGCCCACCCTCCCACCCAAAGAACAACTTCTTCTGCGCAGCTTGTTTTCTAGGCAGCAGCGCTATTGTGATGTCATCGGGGGGCATTGTGACAAGCCGCCAGTGTTCCGTCTCTTCATGTTGTGCACAGTTCAAACGGAAAATACATCAACAGGCAGACTACAGAAAAGCTTACTATCAAAGGTTAGAGGGGGGCTTTCTCAGAGGGCTTTTTACAGTTTTTCTATTCCCAATTAGCCGTTTAAGTGTACTTATTGAAAGTAGTAATTCTTTCATAGGCCGCCCTTTCTTAGTATTTGACGTTCCTTATATTGCGGTATGAGGCTTCGCAGTAGGTTGCAAACATTCATCACCCATGACTGTCCCCAATTGAGCTCAGAAGCTCAATGTCTATCATGACCTCTCTTTTAGAATGTCCAAGAGCAAGCAAACTATTCCTCCAGGAGAGGGCGCCAACAGACTACTAAAGAGATCATCATTACTCAAAGAAAACCCCAAAAACCAATGCATGATAGGAATAAACAGGTAACTTTCTTTGGAGTGGAAGCGGAGAGATCGCACCAGATGCCAATTCTAGATGTTATCACACCTGTGGTCACTGCAGCAGCAGGTGAATCCACTTTGTCCAAAAGGGATCTATTCCATTCAATTGCAAATGATCTAGATAAGACAGAGAACTGCAGCACGGGGACATAGCCGAGTTGGTCAGGTTGAGTGGTGATGAGTTTGCTATTTGGATGAATAAAGAAAGTCAAAAGTGTGAAAGATAAAAAACAAAAGGAGGAAGTGTGAAAAGTGAATGGGCCAAATTGAGGTGCATATGAAGACGTATGCTTTCTTCCAATTCATTAAATCGGGCTAATATGAATCAGGTGAATTGAGTTCTGCTTTTGGAAACTGGGTTAAGAAGGGGTGCACCGTTCCTGGAGGTACTGCAATACCAGGTCAATGCGTGGAGTGGACAGAGCAAGCTCTTTTTCCATCTCCCTGTTCTAAAAATCCATTTAATATATGGTCCCCAGATAGGGGACGTATCAGATATTAAACTGATAAGAACAGATACTACACTTGATCTTAGCCAAAAGGCCGAGAAGCGATAACCAGAATTGGTTTGGGCCTCGAGTGGCACCCTGGCCTATGCCGGACACATCTTAGGGAGAGAGAGCGAGAGGGAGACAAACCCACGCCTACACAAGACATTTTGTCACCCAAGCCAACCCTTGAAAAGGCTGCTTTGCAGAGCCAAAACAAGAAGAATGGTGCGTTTTGCAGCCGCCGCCCACTGCAATGAATCTGAATAACTCCTCCATTAGGGCGCAAGCAACTCCCCTCCCCCTTGCAGTCTTTCCAATTCACGATACAAAAAGACGGACAGGACAGGTTGCCTGACTTTCCGTCACTGCCACCCTTTGCCATCCTTACCCGTAGAAAGCCCTTTCATCATCCCCAAACCCTAATCTTTTCCCTTTCCTTCCCAGCCCCCAAACCCTGCCCTCTGTACCTTTCTCACCACCCGCTTCCCTTCTCCTGTCATCCCCCTACCACCCGGGAAAAAAAGAGATTGCCCCCTCCTTCCACTAGCCCACCCTCCCACCCAAAGAACAACTTCTTCTGCGCAGCTTGTTTTCTAGGCAGCAGCGCTATTGTGATGTCATCGGGGGGCATTGTGACAAGCCGCCAGTGTTCCGTCTCTTCATGTTGTGCACAGTTCAAACGGAAAATACATCAACAGGCAGACTACAGAAAAGCTTACTATCAAAGGTTAGAGGGGGGCTTTCTCAGAGGGCTTTTTACAGTTTTTCTATTCCCAATTAGCCGTTTAAGTGTACTTATTGAAAGTAGTAATTCTTTCATAGGCCGCCCTTTCTTAGTATTTGACGTTCCTTATATTGCGGTATGAGGCTTCGCAGTAGGTTGCAAACATTCATCACCCATGACTGTCCCCAATTGAGCTCAGAAGCTCAATGTCTATCATGACCTCTCTTTTAGAATGTCCAAGAGCAAGCAAACTATTCCTCCAGGAGAGGGCGCCAACAGACTACTAAAGAGATCATCATTACTCAAAGAAAACCCCAAAAACCAATGCATGATAGGAATAAACAGGTAACTTTCTTTGGAGTGGAAGCGGAGAGATCGCACCAGATGCCAATTCTAGATGTTATCACACCTGTGGTCACTGCAGCAGCAGGTGAATCCACTTTGTCCAAAAGGGATCTATTCCATTCAATTGCAAATGATCTAGATAAGACAGAGAACTGCAGCACGGGGACATAGCCGAGTTGGTCAGGTTGAGTGGTGATGAGTTTGCTATTTGGATGAATAAAGAAAGTCAAAAGTGTGAAAGATAAAAAACAAAAGGAGGAAGTGTGAAAAGTGAATGGGCCAAATTGAGGTGCATATGAAGACGTATGCTTTCTTCCAATTCATTAAATCGGGCTAATATGAATCAGGTGAATTGAGTTCTGCTTTTGGAAACTGGGTTAAGAAGGGGTGCACCGTTCCTGGAGGTACTGCAATACCAGGTCAATGCGTGGAGTGGACAGAGCAAGCTCTTTTTCCATCTCCCTGTTCTAAAAATCCATTTAATATATGGTCCCCAGATAGGGGACGTATCAGATATTAAACTGATAAGAACAGATACTACACTTGATCTTAGCCAAAAGGCCGAGAAGCGATAACCAGAATTGGTTTGGGCCTCGAGTGGCACCCTGGCCTATGCCGGACACATCTTAGGGAGAGAGAGCGAGAGGGAGACAAACCCACGCCTACACAAGACATTTTGTCACCCAAGCCAACCCTTGAAAAGGCTGCTTTGCAGAGCCAAAACAAGAAGAATGGTGCGTTTTGCAGCCGCCGCCCACTGCAATGAATCTGAATAACTCCTCCTTTAGGGCGCAAGCAACTCCCCTCCCCCTTGCAGTCTTTCCAATTCACGATACAAAAAGACGGACAGGACAGGTTGCCTGACTTTCCGTCACTGCCACCCTTTGCCATCCTTACCCGTAGAAAGCCCTTTCATCATCCCCAAACCCTAATCTTTTCCCTTTCCTTCCCAGCCCCCAAACCCTGCCCTCTGTACCTTTCTCACCACCCGCTTCCCTTCTCCTGTCATCCCCCTACCACCCGGGAAAAAAAGAGATTGCCCCCTCCTTCCACTAGCCCACCCTCCCACCCAAAGAACAACTTCTTCTGCGCAGCTTGTTTTCTAGGCAGCAGCGCTATTGTGATGTCATCGGGGGGCATTGTGACAAGCCGCCAGTGTTCCGTCTCTTCATGTTGTGCACAGTTCAAACGGAAAATACATCAACAGGCAGACTACAGAAAAGCTTACTATCAAAGGTTAGAGGGGGGCTTTCTCAGAGGGCTTTTTACAGTTTTTCTATTCCCAATTAGCCGTTTAAGTGTACTTATTGAAAGTAGTAATTCTTTCATAGGCCGCCCTTTCTTAGTATTTGACGTTCCTTATATTGCGGTATGAGGCTTCGCAGTAGGTTGCAAACATTCATCACCCATGACTGTCCCCAATTGAGCTCAGAAGCTCAATGTCTATCATGACCTCTCTTTTAGAATGTCCAAGAGCAAGCAAACTATTCCTCCAGGAGAGGGCGCCAACAGACTACTAAAGAGATCATCATTACTCAAAGAAAACCCCAAAAACCAATGCATGATAGGAATAAACAGGTAACTTTCTTTGGAGTGGAAGCGGAGAGATCGCACCAGATGCCAATTCTAGATGTTATCACACCTGTGGTCACTGCAGCAGCAGGTGAATCCACTTTGTCCAAAAGGGATCTATTCCATTCAATTGCAAATGATCTAGATAAGACAGAGAACTGCAGCACGGGGACATAGCCGAGTTGGTCAGGTTGAGTGGTGATGAGTTTGCTATTTGGATGAATAAAGAAAGTCAAAAGTGTGAAAGATAAAAAACAAAAGGAGGAAGTGTGAAAAGTGAATGGGCCAAATTGAGGTGCATATGAAGACGTATGCTTTCTTCCAATTCATTAAATCGGGCTAATATGAATCAGGTGAATTGAGTTCTGCTTTTGGAAACTGGGTTAAGAAGGGGTGCACCGTTCCTGGAGGTACTGCAATACCAGGTCAATGCGTGGAGTGGACAGAGCAAGCTCTTTTTCCATCTCCCTGTTCTAAAAATCCATTTAATATATGGTCCCCAGATAGGGGACGTATCAGATATTAAACTGATAAGAACAGATACTACACTTGATCTTAGCCAAAAGGCCGAGAAGCGATAACCAGAATTGGTTTGGGCCTCGAGTGGCACCCTGGCCTATGCCGGACACATCTTAGGGAGAGAGAGCGAGAGGGAGACAAACCCACGCCTACACAAGACATTTTGTCACCCAAGCCAACCCTTGAAAAGGCTGCTTTGCAGAGCCAAAACAAGAAGAATGGTGCGTTTTGCAGCCGCCGCCCACTGCAATGAATCTGAATAACTCCTCCTTTAGGGCGCAAGCAACTCCCCTCCCCCTTGCAGTCTTTCCAATTCACGATACAAAAAGACGGACAGGACAGGTTGCCTGACTTTCCGTCACTGCCACCCTTTGCCATCCTTACCCGTAGAAAGCCCTTTCATCATCCCCAAACCCTAATCTTTTCCCTTTCCTTCCCAGCCCCCAAACCCTGCCCTCTGTACCTTTCTCACCACCCGCTTCCCTTCTCCTGTCATCCCCCTACCACCCGGGAAAAAAAGAGATTGCCCCCTCCTTCCACTAGCCCACCCTCCCACCCAAAGAACAACTTCTTCTGCGCAGCTTGTTTTCTAGGCAGCAGCGCTATTGTGATGTCATCGGGGGGCATTGTGACAAGCCGCCAGTGTTCCGTCTCTTCATGTTGTGCACAGTTCAAACGGAAAATACATCAACAGGCAGACTACAGAAAAGCTTACTATCAAAGGTTAGAGGGGGGCTTTCTCAGAGGGCTTTTTACAGTTTTTCTATTCCCAATTAGCCGTTTAAGTGTACTTATTGAAAGTAGTAATTCTTTCATAGGCCGCCCTTTCTTAGTATTTGACGTTCCTTATATTGCGGTATGAGGCTTCGCAGTAGGTTGCAAACATTCATCACCCATGACTGTCCCCAATTGAGCTCAGAAGCTCAATGTCTATCATGACCTCTCTTTTAGAATGTCCAAGAGCAAGCAAACTATTCCTCCAGGAGAGGGCGCCAACAGACTACTAAAGAGATCATCATTACTCAAAGAAAACCCCAAAAACCAATGCATGATAGGAATAAACAGGTAACTTTCTTTGGAGTGGAAGCGGAGAGATCGCACCAGATGCCAATTCTAGATGTTATCACACCTGTGGTCACTGCAGCAGCAGGTGAATCCACTTTGTCCAAAAGGGATCTATTCCATTCAATTGCAAATGATCTAGATAAGACAGAGAACTGCAGCACGGGGACATAGCCGAGTTGGTCAGGTTGAGTGGTGATGAGTTTGCTATTTGGATGAATAAAGAAAGTCAAAAGTGTGAAAGATAAAAAACAAAAGGAGGAAGTGTGAAAAGTGAATGGGCCAAATTGAGGTGCATATGAAGACGTATGCTTTCTTCCAATTCATTAAATCGGGCTAATATGAATCAGGTGAATTGAGTTCTGCTTTTGGAAACTGGGTTAAGAAGGGGTGCACCGTTCCTGGAGGTACTGCAATACCAGGTCAATGCGTGGAGTGGACAGAGCAAGCTCTTTTTCCATCTCCCTGTTCTAAAAATCCATTTAATATATGGTCCCCAGATAGGGGACGTATCAGATATTAAACTGATAAGAACAGATACTACACTTGATCTTAGCCAAAAGGCCGAGAAGCGATAACCAGAATTGGTTTGGGCCTCGAGTGGCACCCTGGCCTATGCCGGACACATCTTAGGGAGAGAGAGCGAGAGGGAGACAAACCCACGCCTACACAAGACATTTTGTCACCCAAGCCAACCCTTGAAAAGGCTGCTTTGCAGAGCCAAAACAAGAAGAATGGTGCGTTTTGCAGCCGCCGCCCACTGCAATGAATCTGAATAACTCCTCCTTTAGGGCGCAAGCAACTCCCCTCCCCCTTGCAGTCTTTCCAATTCACGATACAAAAAGACGGACAGGACAGGTTGCCTGACTTTCCGTCACTGCCACCCTTTGCCATCCTTACCCGTAGAAAGCCCTTTCATCATCCCCAAACCCTAATCTTTTCCCTTTCCTTCCCAGCCCCCAAACCCTGCCCTCTGTACCTTTCTCACCACCCGCTTCCCTTCTCCTGTCATCCCCCTACCACCCGGGAAAAAAAGAGATTGCCCCCTCCTTCCACTAGCCCACCCTCCCACCCAAAGAACAACTTCTTCTGCGCAGCTTGTTTTCTAGGCAGCAGCGCTATTGTGATGTCATCGGGGGGCATTGTGACAAGCCGCCAGTGTTCCGTCTCTTCATGTTGTGCACAGTTCAAACGGAAAATACATCAACAGGCAGACTACAGAAAAGCTTACTATCAAAGGTTAGAGGGGGGCTTTCTCAGAGGGCTTTTTACAGTTTTTCTATTCCCAATTAGCCGTTTAAGTGTACTTATTGAAAGTAGTAATTCTTTCATAGGCCGCCCTTTCTTAGTATTTGACGTTCCTTATATTGCGGTATGAGGCTTCGCAGTAGGTTGCAAACATTCATCACCCATGACTGTCCCCAATTGAGCTCAGAAGCTCAATGTCTATCATGACCTCTCTTTTAGAATGTCCAAGAGCAAGCAAACTATTCCTCCAGGAGAGGGCGCCAACAGACTACTAAAGAGATCATCATTACTCAAAGAAAACCCCAAAAACCAATGCATGATAGGAATAAACAGGTAACTTTCTTTGGAGTGGAAGCGGAGAGATCGCACCAGATGCCAATTCTAGATGTTATCACACCTGTGGTCACTGCAGCAGCAGGTGAATCCACTTTGTCCAAAAGGGATCTATTCCATTCAATTGCAAATGATCTAGATAAGACAGAGAACTGCAGCACGGGGACATAGCCGAGTTGGTCAGGTTGAGTGGTGATGAGTTTGCTATTTGGATGAATAAAGAAAGTCAAAAGTGTGAAAGATAAAAAACAAAAGGAGGAAGTGTGAAAAGTGAATGGGCCAAATTGAGGTGCATATGAAGACGTATGCTTTCTTCCAATTCATTAAATCGGGCTAATATGAATCAGGTGAATTGAGTTCTGCTTTTGGAAACTGGGTTAAGAAGGGGTGCACCGTTCCTGGAGGTACTGCAATACCAGGTCAATGCGTGGAGTGGACAGAGCAAGCTCTTTTTCCATCTCCCTGTTCTAAAAATCCATTTAATATATGGTCCCCAGATAGGGGACGTATCAGATATTAAACTGATAAGAACAGATACTACACTTGATCTTAGCCAAAAGGCCGAGAAGCGATAACCAGAATTGGTTTGGGCCTCGAGTGGCACCCTGGCCTATGCCGGACACATCTTAGGGAGAGAGAGCGAGAGGGAGACAAACCCACGCCTACACAAGACATTTTGTCACCCAAGCCAACCCTTGAAAAGGCTGCTTTGCAGAGCCAAAACAAGAAGAATGGTGCGTTTTGCAGCCGCCGCCCACTGCAATGAATCTGAATAACTCCTCCTTTAGGGCGCAAGCAACTCCCCTCCCCCTTGCAGTCTTTCCAATTCACGATACAAAAAGACGGACAGGACAGGTTGCCTGACTTTCCGTCACTGCCACCCTTTGCCATCCTTACCCGTAGAAAGCCCTTTCATCATCCCCAAACCCTAATCTTTTCCCTTTCCTTCCCAGCCCCCAAACCCTGCCCTCTGTACCTTTCTCACCACCCGCTTCCCTTCTCCTGTCATCCCCCTACCACCCGGGAAAAAAAGAGATTGCCCCCTCCTTCCACTAGCCCACCCTCCCACCCAAAGAACAACTTCTTCTGCGCAGCTTGTTTTCTAGGCAGCAGCGCTATTGTGATGTCATCGGGGGGCATTGTGACAAGCCGCCAGTGTTCCGTCTCTTCATGTTGTGCACAGTTCAAACGGAAAATACATCAACAGGCAGACTACAGAAAAGCTTACTATCAAAGGTTAGAGGGGGGCTTTCTCAGAGGGCTTTTTACAGTTTTTCTATTCCCAATTAGCCGTTTAAGTGTACTTATTGAAAGTAGTAATTCTTTCATAGGCCGCCCTTTCTTAGTATTTGACGTTCCTTATATTGCGGTATGAGGCTTCGCAGTAGGTTGCAAACATTCATCACCCATGACTGTCCCCAATTGAGCTCAGAAGCTCAATGTCTATCATGACCTCTCTTTTAGAATGTCCAAGAGCAAGCAAACTATTCCTCCAGGAGAGGGCGCCAACAGACTACTAAAGAGATCATCATTACTCAAAGAAAACCCCAAAAACCAATGCATGATAGGAATAAACAGGTAACTTTCTTTGGAGTGGAAGCGGAGAGATCGCACCAGATGCCAATTCTAGATGTTATCACACCTGTGGTCACTGCAGCAGCAGGTGAATCCACTTTGTCCAAAAGGGATCTATTCCATTCAATTGCAAATGATCTAGATAAGACAGAGAACTGCAGCACGGGGACATAGCCGAGTTGGTCAGGTTGAGTGGTGATGAGTTTGCTATTTGGATGAATAAAGAAAGTCAAAAGTGTGAAAGATAAAAAACAAAAGGAGGAAGTGTGAAAAGTGAATGGGCCAAATTGAGGTGCATATGAAGACGTATGCTTTCTTCCAATTCATTAAATCGGGCTAATATGAATCAGGTGAATTGAGTTCTGCTTTTGGAAACTGGGTTAAGAAGGGGTGCACCGTTCCTGGAGGTACTGCAATACCAGGTCAATGCGTGGAGTGGACAGAGCAAGCTCTTTTTCCATCTCCCTGTTCTAAAAATCCATTTAATATATGGTCCCCAGATAGGGGACGTATCAGATATTAAACTGATAAGAACAGATACTACACTTGATCTTAGCCAAAAGGCCGAGAAGCGATAACCAGAATTGGTTTGGGCCTCGAGTGGCACCCTGGCCTATGCCGGACACATCTTAGGGAGAGAGAGCGAGAGGGAGACAAACCCACGCCTACACAAGACATTTTGTCACCCAAGCCAACCCTTGAAAAGGCTGCTTTGCAGAGCCAAAACAAGAAGAATGGTGCGTTTTGCAGCCGCCGCCCACTGCAATGAATCTGAATAACTCCTCCTTTAGGGCGCAAGCAACTCCCCTCCCCCTTGCAGTCTTTCCAATTCACGATACAAAAAGACGGACAGGACAGGTTGCCTGACTTTCCGTCACTGCCACCCTTTGCCATCCTTACCCGTAGAAAGCCCTTTCATCATCCCCAAACCCTAATCTTTTCCCTTTCCTTCCCAGCCCCCAAACCCTGCCCTCTGTACCTTTCTCACCACCCGCTTCCCTTCTCCTGTCATCCCCCTACCACCCGGGAAAAAAAGAGATTGCCCCCTCCTTCCACTAGCCCACCCTCCCACCCAAAGAACAACTTCTTCTGCGCAGCTTGTTTTCTAGGCAGCAGCGCTATTGTGATGTCATCGGGGGGCATTGTGACAAGCCGCCAGTGTTCCGTCTCTTCATGTTGTGCACAGTTCAAACGGAAAATACATCAACAGGCAGACTACAGAAAAGCTTACTATCAAAGGTTAGAGGGGGGCTTTCTCAGAGGGCTTTTTACAGTTTTTCTATTCCCAATTAGCCGTTTAAGTGTACTTATTGAAAGTAGTAATTCTTTCATAGGCCGCCCTTTCTTAGTATTTGACGTTCCTTATATTGCGGTATGAGGCTTCGCAGTAGGTTGCAAACATTCATCACCCATGACTGTCCCCAATTGAGCTCAGAAGCTCAATGTCTATCATGACCTCTCTTTTAGAATGTCCAAGAGCAAGCAAACTATTCCTCCAGGAGAGGGCGCCAACAGACTACTAAAGAGATCATCATTACTCAAAGAAAACCCCAAAAACCAATGCATGATAGGAATAAACAGGTAACTTTCTTTGGAGTGGAAGCGGAGAGATCGCACCAGATGCCAATTCTAGATGTTATCACACCTGTGGTCACTGCAGCAGCAGGTGAATCCACTTTGTCCAAAAGGGATCTATTCCATTCAATTGCAAATGATCTAGATAAGACAGAGAACTGCAGCACGGGGACATAGCCGAGTTGGTCAGGTTGAGTGGTGATGAGTTTGCTATTTGGATGAATAAAGAAAGTCAAAAGTGTGAAAGATAAAAAACAAAAGGAGGAAGTGTGAAAAGTGAATGGGCCAAATTGAGGTGCATATGAAGACGTATGCTTTCTTCCAATTCATTAAATCGGGCTAATATGAATCAGGTGAATTGAGTTCTGCTTTTGGAAACTGGGTTAAGAAGGGGTGCACCGTTCCTGGAGGTACTGCAATACCAGGTCAATGCGTGGAGTGGACAGAGCAAGCTCTTTTTCCATCTCCCTGTTCTAAAAATCCATTTAATATATGGTCCCCAGATAGGGGACGTATCAGATATTAAACTGATAAGAACAGATACTACACTTGATCTTAGCCAAAAGGCCGAGAAGCGATAACCAGAATTGGTTTGGGCCTCGAGTGGCACCCTGGCCTATGCCGGACACATCTTAGGGAGAGAGAGCGAGAGGGAGACAAACCCACGCCTACACAAGACATTTTGTCACCCAAGCCAACCCTTGAAAAGGCTGCTTTGCAGAGCCAAAACAAGAAGAATGGTGCGTTTTGCAGCCGCCGCCCACTGCAATGAATCTGAATAACTCCTCCTTTAGGGCGCAAGCAACTCCCCTCCCCCTTGCAGTCTTTCCAATTCACGATACAAAAAGACGGACAGGACAGGTTGCCTGACTTTCCGTCACTGCCACCCTTTGCCATCCTTACCCGTAGAAAGCCCTTTCATCATCCCCAAACCCTAATCTTTTCCCTTTCCTTCCCAGCCCCCAAACCCTGCCCTCTGTACCTTTCTCACCACCCGCTTCCCTTCTCCTGTCATCCCCCTACCACCCGGGAAAAAAAGAGATTGCCCCCTCCTTCCACTAGCCCACCCTCCCACCCAAAGAACAACTTCTTCTGCGCAGCTTGTTTTCTAGGCAGCAGCGCTATTGTGATGTCATCGGGGGGCATTGTGACAAGCCGCCAGTGTTCCGTCTCTTCATGTTGTGCACAGTTCAAACGGAAAATACATCAACAGGCAGACTACAGAAAAGCTTACTATCAAAGGTTAGAGGGGGGCTTTCTCAGAGGGCTTTTTACAGTTTTTCTATTCCCAATTAGCCGTTTAAGTGTACTTATTGAAAGTAGTAATTCTTTCATAGGCCGCCCTTTCTTAGTATTTGACGTTCCTTATATTGCGGTATGAGGCTTCGCAGTAGGTTGCAAACATTCATCACCCATGACTGTCCCCAATTGAGCTCAGAAGCTCAATGTCTATCATGACCTCTCTTTTAGAATGTCCAAGAGCAAGCAAACTATTCCTCCAGGAGAGGGCGCCAACAGACTACTAAAGAGATCATCATTACTCAAAGAAAACCCCAAAAACCAATGCATGATAGGAATAAACAGGTAACTTTCTTTGGAGTGGAAGCGGAGAGATCGCACCAGATGCCAATTCTAGATGTTATCACACCTGTGGTCACTGCAGCAGCAGGTGAATCCACTTTGTCCAAAAGGGATCTATTCCATTCAATTGCAAATGATCTAGATAAGACAGAGAACTGCAGCACGGGGACATAGCCGAGTTGGTCAGGTTGAGTGGTGATGAGTTTGCTATTTGGATGAATAAAGAAAGTCAAAAGTGTGAAAGATAAAAAACAAAAGGAGGAAGTGTGAAAAGTGAATGGGCCAAATTGAGGTGCATATGAAGACGTATGCTTTCTTCCAATTCATTAAATCGGGCTAATATGAATCAGGTGAATTGAGTTCTGCTTTTGGAAACTGGGTTAAGAAGGGGTGCACCGTTCCTGGAGGTACTGCAATACCAGGTCAATGCGTGGAGTGGACAGAGCAAGCTCTTTTTCCATCTCCCTGTTCTAAAAATCCATTTAATATATGGTCCCCAGATAGGGGACGTATCAGATATTAAACTGATAAGAACAGATACTACACTTGATCTTAGCCAAAAGGCCGAGAAGCGATAACCAGAATTGGTTTGGGCCTCGAGTGGCACCCTGGCCTATGCCGGACACATCTTAGGGAGAGAGAGCGAGAGGGAGACAAACCCACGCCTACACAAGACATTTTGTCACCCAAGCCAACCCTTGAAAAGGCTGCTTTGCAGAGCCAAAACAAGAAGAATGGTGCGTTTTGCAGCCGCCGCCCACTGCAATGAATCTGAATAACTCCTCCTTTAGGGCGCAAGCAACTCCCCTCCCCCTTGCAGTCTTTCCAATTCACGATACAAAAAGACGGACAGGACAGGTTGCCTGACTTTCCGTCACTGCCACCCTTTGCCATCCTTACCCGTAGAAAGCCCTTTCATCATCCCCAAACCCTAATCTTTTCCCTTTCCTTCCCAGCCCCCAAACCCTGCCCTCTGTACCTTTCTCACCACCCGCTTCCCTTCTCCTGTCATCCCCCTACCACCCGGGAAAAAAAGAGATTGCCCCCTCCTTCCACTAGCCCACCCTCCCACCCAAAGAACAACTTCTTCTGCGCAGCTTGTTTTCTAGGCAGCAGCGCTATTGTGATGTCATCGGGGGGCATTGTGACAAGCCGCCAGTGTTCCGTCTCTTCATGTTGTGCACAGTTCAAACGGAAAATACATCAACAGGCAGACTACAGAAAAGCTTACTATCAAAGGTTAGAGGGGGGCTTTCTCAGAGGGCTTTTTACAGTTTTTCTATTCCCAATTAGCCGTTTAAGTGTACTTATTGAAAGTAGTAATTCTTTCATAGGCCGCCCTTTCTTAGTATTTGACGTTCCTTATATTGCGGTATGAGGCTTCGCAGTAGGTTGCAAACATTCATCACCCATGACTGTCCCCAATTGAGCTCAGAAGCTCAATGTCTATCATGACCTCTCTTTTAGAATGTCCAAGAGCAAGCAAACTATTCCTCCAGGAGAGGGCGCCAACAGACTACTAAAGAGATCATCATTACTCAAAGAAAACCCCAAAAACCAATGCATGATAGGAATAAACAGGTAACTTTCTTTGGAGTGGAAGCGGAGAGATCGCACCAGATGCCAATTCTAGATGTTATCACACCTGTGGTCACTGCAGCAGCAGGTGAATCCACTTTGTCCAAAAGGGATCTATTCCATTCAATTGCAAATGATCTAGATAAGACAGAGAACTGCAGCACGGGGACATAGCCGAGTTGGTCAGGTTGAGTGGTGATGAGTTTGCTATTTGGATGAATAAAGAAAGTCAAAAGTGTGAAAGATAAAAAACAAAAGGAGGAAGTGTGAAAAGTGAATGGGCCAAATTGAGGTGCATATGAAGACGTATGCTTTCTTCCAATTCATTAAATCGGGCTAATATGAATCAGGTGAATTGAGTTCTGCTTTTGGAAACTGGGTTAAGAAGGGGTGCACCGTTCCTGGAGGTACTGCAATACCAGGTCAATGCGTGGAGTGGACAGAGCAAGCTCTTTTTCCATCTCCCTGTTCTAAAAATCCATTTAATATATGGTCCCCAGATAGGGGACGTATCAGATATTAAACTGATAAGAACAGATACTACACTTGATCTTAGCCAAAAGGCCGAGAAGCGATAACCAGAATTGGTTTGGGCCTCGAGTGGCACCCTGGCCTATGCCGGACACATCTTAGGGAGAGAGAGCGAGAGGGAGACAAACCCACGCCTACACAAGACATTTTGTCACCCAAGCCAACCCTTGAAAAGGCTGCTTTGCAGAGCCAAAACAAGAAGAATGGTGCGTTTTGCAGCCGCCGCCCACTGCAATGAATCTGAATAACTCCTCCTTTAGGGCGCAAGCAACTCCCCTCCCCCTTGCAGTCTTTCCAATTCACGATACAAAAAGACGGACAGGACAGGTTGCCTGACTTTCCGTCACTGCCACCCTTTGCCATCCTTACCCGTAGAAAGCCCTTTCATCATCCCCAAACCCTAATCTTTTCCCTTTCCTTCCCAGCCCCCAAACCCTGCCCTCTGTACCTTTCTCACCACCCGCTTCCCTTCTCCTGTCATCCCCCTACCACCCGGGAAAAAAAGAGATTGCCCCCTCCTTCCACTAGCCCACCCTCCCACCCAAAGAACAACTTCTTCTGCGCAGCTTGTTTTCTAGGCAGCAGCGCTATTGTGATGTCATCGGGGGGCATTGTGACAAGCCGCCAGTGTTCCGTCTCTTCATGTTGTGCACAGTTCAAACGGAAAATACATCAACAGGCAGACTACAGAAAAGCTTACTATCAAAGGTTAGAGGGGGGCTTTCTCAGAGGGCTTTTTACAGTTTTTCTATTCCCAATTAGCCGTTTAAGTGTACTTATTGAAAGTAGTAATTCTTTCATAGGCCGCCCTTTCTTAGTATTTGACGTTCCTTATATTGCGGTATGAGGCTTCGCAGTAGGTTGCAAACATTCATCACCCATGACTGTCCCCAATTGAGCTCAGAAGCTCAATGTCTATCATGACCTCTCTTTTAGAATGTCCAAGAGCAAGCAAACTATTCCTCCAGGAGAGGGCGCCAACAGACTACTAAAGAGATCATCATTACTCAAAGAAAACCCCAAAAACCAATGCATGATAGGAATAAACAGGTAACTTTCTTTGGAGTGGAAGCGGAGAGATCGCACCAGATGCCAATTCTAGATGTTATCACACCTGTGGTCACTGCAGCAGCAGGTGAATCCACTTTGTCCAAAAGGGATCTATTCCATTCAATTGCAAATGATCTAGATAAGACAGAGAACTGCAGCACGGGGACATAGCCGAGTTGGTCAGGTTGAGTGGTGATGAGTTTGCTATTTGGATGAATAAAGAAAGTCAAAAGTGTGAAAGATAAAAAACAAAAGGAGGAAGTGTGAAAAGTGAATGGGCCAAATTGAGGTGCATATGAAGACGTATGCTTTCTTCCAATTCATTAAATCGGGCTAATATGAATCAGGTGAATTGAGTTCTGCTTTTGGAAACTGGGTTAAGAAGGGGTGCACCGTTCCTGGAGGTACTGCAATACCAGGTCAATGCGTGGAGTGGACAGAGCAAGCTCTTTTTCCATCTCCCTGTTCTAAAAATCCATTTAATATATGGTCCCCAGATAGGGGACGTATCAGATATTAAACTGATAAGAACAGATACTACACTTGATCTTAGCCAAAAGGCCGAGAAGCGATAACCAGAATTGGTTTGGGCCTCGAGTGGCACCCTGGCCTATGCCGGACACATCTTAGGGAGAGAGAGCGAGAGGGAGACAAACCCACGCCTACACAAGACATTTTGTCACCCAAGCCAACCCTTGAAAAGGCTGCTTTGCAGAGCCAAAACAAGAAGAATGGTGCGTTTTGCAGCCGCCGCCCACTGCAATGAATCTGAATAACTCCTCCTTTAGGGCGCAAGCAACTCCCCTCCCCCTTGCAGTCTTTCCAATTCACGATACAAAAAGACGGACAGGACAGGTTGCCTGACTTTCCGTCACTGCCACCCTTTGCCATCCTTACCCGTAGAAAGCCCTTTCATCATCCCCAAACCCTAATCTTTTCCCTTTCCTTCCCAGCCCCCAAACCCTGCCCTCTGTACCTTTCTCACCACCCGCTTCCCTTCTCCTGTCATCCCCCTACCACCCGGGAAAAAAAGAGATTGCCCCCTCCTTCCACTAGCCCACCCTCCCACCCAAAGAACAACTTCTTCTGCGCAGCTTGTTTTCTAGGCAGCAGCGCTATTGTGATGTCATCGGGGGGCATTGTGACAAGCCGCCAGTGTTCCGTCTCTTCATGTTGTGCACAGTTCAAACGGAAAATACATCAACAGGCAGACTACAGAAAAGCTTACTATCAAAGGTTAGAGGGGGGCTTTCTCAGAGGGCTTTTTACAGTTTTTCTATTCCCAATTAGCCGTTTAAGTGTACTTATTGAAAGTAGTAATTCTTTCATAGGCCGCCCTTTCTTAGTATTTGACGTTCCTTATATTGCGGTATGAGGCTTCGCAGTAGGTTGCAAACATTCATCACCCATGACTGTCCCCAATTGAGCTCAGAAGCTCAATGTCTATCATGACCTCTCTTTTAGAATGTCCAAGAGCAAGCAAACTATTCCTCCAGGAGAGGGCGCCAACAGACTACTAAAGAGATCATCATTACTCAAAGAAAACCCCAAAAACCAATGCATGATAGGAATAAACAGGTAACTTTCTTTGGAGTGGAAGCGGAGAGATCGCACCAGATGCCAATTCTAGATGTTATCACACCTGTGGTCACTGCAGCAGCAGGTGAATCCACTTTGTCCAAAAGGGATCTATTCCATTCAATTGCAAATGATCTAGATAAGACAGAGAACTGCAGCACGGGGACATAGCCGAGTTGGTCAGGTTGAGTGGTGATGAGTTTGCTATTTGGATGAATAAAGAAAGTCAAAAGTGTGAAAGATAAAAAACAAAAGGAGGAAGTGTGAAAAGTGAATGGGCCAAATTGAGGTGCATATGAAGACGTATGCTTTCTTCCAATTCATTAAATCGGGCTAATATGAATCAGGTGAATTGAGTTCTGCTTTTGGAAACTGGGTTAAGAAGGGGTGCACCGTTCCTGGAGGTACTGCAATACCAGGTCAATGCGTGGAGTGGACAGAGCAAGCTCTTTTTCCATCTCCCTGTTCTAAAAATCCATTTAATATATGGTCCCCAGATAGGGGACGTATCAGATATTAAACTGATAAGAACAGATACTACACTTGATCTTAGCCAAAAGGCCGAGAAGCGATAACCAGAATTGGTTTGGGCCTCGAGTGGCACCCTGGCCTATGCCGGACACATCTTAGGGAGAGAGAGCGAGAGGGAGACAAACCCACGCCTACACAAGACATTTTGTCACCCAAGCCAACCCTTGAAAAGGCTGCTTTGCAGAGCCAAAACAAGAAGAATGGTGCGTTTTGCAGCCGCCGCCCACTGCAATGAATCTGAATAACTCCTCCTTTAGGGCGCAAGCAACTCCCCTCCCCCTTGCAGTCTTTCCAATTCACGATACAAAAAGACGGACAGGACAGGTTGCCTGACTTTCCGTCACTGCCACCCTTTGCCATCCTTACCCGTAGAAAGCCCTTTCATCATCCCCAAACCCTAATCTTTTCCCTTTCCTTCCCAGCCCCCAAACCCTGCCCTCTGTACCTTTCTCACCACCCGCTTCCCTTCTCCTGTCATCCCCCTACCACCCGGGAAAAAAAGAGATTGCCCCCTCCTTCCACTAGCCCACCCTCCCACCCAAAGAACAACTTCTTCTGCGCAGCTTGTTTTCTAGGCAGCAGCGCTATTGTGATGTCATCGGGGGGCATTGTGACAAGCCGCCAGTGTTCCGTCTCTTCATGTTGTGCACAGTTCAAACGGAAAATACATCAACAGGCAGACTACAGAAAAGCTTACTATCAAAGGTTAGAGGGGGGCTTTCTCAGAGGGCTTTTTACAGTTTTTCTATTCCCAATTAGCCGTTTAAGTGTACTTATTGAAAGTAGTAATTCTTTCATAGGCCGCCCTTTCTTAGTATTTGACGTTCCTTATATTGCGGTATGAGGCTTCGCAGTAGGTTGCAAACATTCATCACCCATGACTGTCCCCAATTGAGCTCAGAAGCTCAATGTCTATCATGACCTCTCTTTTAGAATGTCCAAGAGCAAGCAAACTATTCCTCCAGGAGAGGGCGCCAACAGACTACTAAAGAGATCATCATTACTCAAAGAAAACCCCAAAAACCAATGCATGATAGGAATAAACAGGTAACTTTCTTTGGAGTGGAAGCGGAGAGATCGCACCAGATGCCAATTCTAGATGTTATCACACCTGTGGTCACTGCAGCAGCAGGTGAATCCACTTTGTCCAAAAGGGATCTATTCCATTCAATTGCAAATGATCTAGATAAGACAGAGAACTGCAGCACGGGGACATAGCCGAGTTGGTCAGGTTGAGTGGTGATGAGTTTGCTATTTGGATGAATAAAGAAAGTCAAAAGTGTGAAAGATAAAAAACAAAAGGAGGAAGTGTGAAAAGTGAATGGGCCAAATTGAGGTGCATATGAAGACGTATGCTTTCTTCCAATTCATTAAATCGGGCTAATATGAATCAGGTGAATTGAGTTCTGCTTTTGGAAACTGGGTTAAGAAGGGGTGCACCGTTCCTGGAGGTACTGCAATACCAGGTCAATGCGTGGAGTGGACAGAGCAAGCTCTTTTTCCATCTCCCTGTTCTAAAAATCCATTTAATATATGGTCCCCAGATAGGGGACGTATCAGATATTAAACTGATAAGAACAGATACTACACTTGATCTTAGCCAAAAGGCCGAGAAGCGATAACCAGAATTGGTTTGGGCCTCGAGTGGCACCCTGGCCTATGCCGGACACATCTTAGGGAGAGAGAGCGAGAGGGAGACAAACCCACGCCTACACAAGACATTTTGTCACCCAAGCCAACCCTTGAAAAGGCTGCTTTGCAGAGCCAAAACAAGAAGAATGGTGCGTTTTGCAGCCGCCGCCCACTGCAATGAATCTGAATAACTCCTCCTTTAGGGCGCAAGCAACTCCCCTCCCCCTTGCAGTCTTTCCAATTCACGATACAAAAAGACGGACAGGACAGGTTGCCTGACTTTCCGTCACTGCCACCCTTTGCCATCCTTACCCGTAGAAAGCCCTTTCATCATCCCCAAACCCTAATCTTTTCCCTTTCCTTCCCAGCCCCCAAACCCTGCCCTCTGTACCTTTCTCACCACCCGCTTCCCTTCTCCTGTCATCCCCCTACCACCCGGGAAAAAAAGAGATTGCCCCCTCCTTCCACTAGCCCACCCTCCCACCCAAAGAACAACTTCTTCTGCGCAGCTTGTTTTCTAGGCAGCAGCGCTATTGTGATGTCATCGGGGGGCATTGTGACAAGCCGCCAGTGTTCCGTCTCTTCATGTTGTGCACAGTTCAAACGGAAAATACATCAACAGGCAGACTACAGAAAAGCTTACTATCAAAGGTTAGAGGGGGGCTTTCTCAGAGGGCTTTTTACAGTTTTTCTATTCCCAATTAGCCGTTTAAGTGTACTTATTGAAAGTAGTAATTCTTTCATAGGCCGCCCTTTCTTAGTATTTGACGTTCCTTATATTGCGGTATGAGGCTTCGCAGTAGGTTGCAAACATTCATCACCCATGACTGTCCCCAATTGAGCTCAGAAGCTCAATGTCTATCATGACCTCTCTTTTAGAATGTCCAAGAGCAAGCAAACTATTCCTCCAGGAGAGGGCGCCAACAGACTACTAAAGAGATCATCATTACTCAAAGAAAACCCCAAAAACCAATGCATGATAGGAATAAACAGGTAACTTTCTTTGGAGTGGAAGCGGAGAGATCGCACCAGATGCCAATTCTAGATGTTATCACACCTGTGGTCACTGCAGCAGCAGGTGAATCCACTTTGTCCAAAAGGGATCTATTCCATTCAATTGCAAATGATCTAGATAAGACAGAGAACTGCAGCACGGGGACATAGCCGAGTTGGTCAGGTTGAGTGGTGATGAGTTTGCTATTTGGATGAATAAAGAAAGTCAAAAGTGTGAAAGATAAAAAACAAAAGGAGGAAGTGTGAAAAGTGAATGGGCCAAATTGAGGTGCATATGAAGACGTATGCTT